>NW_025766173.1:0-61454 GCF_003918875.1 Haliotis rubra | reverse complement strand
GATTGCCAAGATAACTGTTGTCGACGATGGCTACAGAGAACATTCGCCAGCAACACCAGGAGCTGACCAGCGGTATCACTCTGGACATTGTGGGCGCCAGTCCCATGGACGCACAGCAGTGGATGGAACTCAAGCTGACCCTAAATCTACCAGAGGGCAGTGGTCAAGCCGACTGGACTATATCATGTCCATGATAGGCTACTGTGTTGGGTTTGGGAATTTGTGGAGATTTCCATACATCTGCAACAGGAATGGCGGAGGTACGTGCACCTTTATTTGGTTGAATCAGACATGATATCTTGTAGCACGTATCATATCTCATCTTCAATGTATCAAGGGAGGACGCATCCTGTAAACATTTCACAGTGTGAACAATTGTAAGTTGTTGGAATTTATCTGTAATCTCTGGCTATGAATAGACAATGCCATTCAGCAAGTGGTCAAGTCTAACATATAACGTATGGGATCACACTTTCTCAGTGAAAAAATAATTCTAGTATTTGGGGTTCAGTCCCAGTCTGGATTCAAAAGGTGTTTGAAACAGGTTACTTTATTTTTATACAGGCCATGGAGTCAAAGTATGACTAAAGAACATTCATCAAACAACAGGTCAAAATATGTGATTAAAAAGCCTTATTTGTGTACATATAATAGGCCCTAGTACACAACCTGTTGTTCTCACAGATGATCAGTAGTTGCCACAATTGAATGTCTTCAATGAGACATGCACGTTTATGTGATTCAAATCCACAGTTGGGACAATATACCTTCTGGGAATTCAGACTTGATCGTTGAAAGACAAGTCCTGCTAACCTTTAATGTCCTTCGCTTTTTCCGAAATTTACTCTGAACACTGTCACGTAACAATCTCACAATAACGCAACAGTTTCACCATGTAAACAGCATTGCATTTCTCGCAGGTGTATTTACAAAGATATGTTTTGTGAAGATTTGGGTCAATACGAAGTGACGTGTAATGTATCTCTTCCTATATACCAGATGTGTATCTATGCAAATACGTTGTTCCCATGTATATAGTTATGTACAAGTGGCATATCATTGAAACAGTTAACATTCTATATTTTCTCTGAATCCATAACGCAGTATCCGTCCATAGTCATAAAGACTTCCTAATTCCCTGAACAGGTGCTTTCCTGATTCCATTCATAATATTCCTCATCATCACGGGTCTCCCGATGTTCTACCTTGAAGCAGCTCTGGGACAGTTCTCTGGGAAAGGGGCGGTCCAAGTGTGGAACTTCTGCCCTCTCCTCAAAGGTGGGAACGTTTCTGTAATTTACAAGGGCCTCAAGCAGTTACTACAGTCATTAACATATCAGAAACAGTATATTTTGAACAATAGTATATATGGGCGAATACCATAATGGCCAGGTCTAACCTGACGAATTCGCCAATTTCAACTGTGGTGCCCGTGTGCAGAATATGCTGGTGATTGACAAAAATACGTCAACAATCCTTACTTTACAAATGGTTAACGTGCAATTGGCATGCTCCAGACTGTGGCTGTTGCACGTGCCATGAGATGCAGTTGACGGACAATTCACATCACACCTACGACATCTGATCGCCCCAGGTCAGCACGGCCACGTGTGACGTCACATGCCGTTTAACCTCCATTCGAAGATATATCAAAATCCTATAAAAGGAGACATATTGTTGGTCTACGAAATAGACAACCAAATTAGATCTCAAGGATAATACTCAGCACATTCAACAAAGTAGATTTTATATACACATTAGGAACACAGAGACAAATCAAACTTATCCCTTTTGGATTCACAAAATCCCAACAGTTTTACTAAAATGTCTTAGAAATCTCAGGTCTACGTCCCAGACCCATATTCCCAAATTCTGATGAAAATATATTTTAACTTTGTGCACCATTACCACACACAATAACCCTTATCAAAATATCTGTCATGATCCTGAGTGCATAAATATATTCACATCTAAATCTTCCGAAGTTTAGGACTCTTTGCCCAAACTGAAACAGATGTGTCATGTTAATGTCGCCTAGATGCGATCTGAAGCTGCAGGTATATCGAGATATGAATTACACCATCTGATGTGTCTCATAATTAGCTCTTTCAATATTTAAAGTGACAAGATCTATGAGGGTAGGAAACCATTTAGCGAACATCTGGTATCATCAGTATTTGCTAGTGATTCATAAACACATGCTATAGCATCGTATCTCATGATATCAATCACTGGATTGACTGGTCAGACTCGATTATTAACAGACCACCGCCATACAGCTGTAATATTGCTGAGCGCAGGGTTAAACAAACCAACAAACCAACACATGCTCATAATATATTCGGAATGGTACAACCGGCGGCGCTTTTGGCAGGGATCGCTATTTAACTATGAGGCCATCAACGTACGTGAAACGTTACTCTGTCTTTTTCTTTCCAAGTAATGATATGCGCGATCTTGATCCTGTCTTCCTCCCCAGGTCTTGCCACACGTGACTGTTGACTCTCTGTTCCTCTTCCCCAGGTATTGCCACACGTGACTGTTGACTCTCTGTTCCTCCTTCCCAGGTATTGCCACACGTGACTGTTGACTCTCTGTTCCTCCCCAGGCATTGCCACGTGACTGTTGACTCTCTGTTCCTCCCCAGGTATTGCCACTGATTGTTGACTCTCTGTTCCTCCTCCCCAGGTATTGCCACTGCGTGACTGTTGACTCGTCTGTTCCTCCTCCTCCCAGGTATTGCCACACGTGACTGTTGACTCTCTGTTCCTCCCGAGGTATTGCCACACGTGACTGTTGACTCTCTGTTCCTCCCCAGGTATTGCCACACGTGATTGTTGACTCTCTGTTCCTCCTCCCCAGGTATTGCCACGTGACTGTTGACTCTCTGTTCCTCCCCAGGTATTGTCACACGTGACTGTTGACTCTCTGTTCCTCCCAGGTATTGCCACACGTGATTGTTGACTCTCTGTTCCTCCTCCCAGGTATTGCCACACGTGACTGTTGACTCTCTGTTCCTCCCCAGGTATTGCCACACGTGACTGTTGACTCTCTGTTCCTCCCCAGGTATTGCCACACGTGACTGTTGACTCTCTTTTCCTCTCCAGGTATTGCCACGTGACTGTTGACTCTCTGTTCCTCCTTCCAGGTATTGCCACACGTGACTGTTGACTCTCTTTCCTCCAGGTATTGCCACACGTGACTGTTGACTCTGTTCCTCCTCCCAGGTATTGCCACACGTGACTGTTGACTCTCTGTTCCTCCTCCCCAGGTATTGTCACACGTGACTGTTGACTCTCTGTTCCTCCCCAGGTATTGGCATTGGTTGTATAGTTCAGGTCGCCATCTGTCTGCCCTATTACAACATCCTGCTGGCGTGGCCCATCTACTACCTGGTGAGATCCTGCACCACCGTACTGCCCTGGACAACGTGTGGCAACTGGTGGAACACGGACCTTTGTGTAGAGGACATCTCCCTTCTCAGAAACATGTCCACGAACTCCTCTGCCGTCAATGGCACCGACACCAACACTGCCGCACTGTGGAGGAACACTACCTTGGCTCACACGGCTGTGGAGGAGTTCTATCAGTCAGTATAAGAGTGACTTGCTTGGCAATTCGAATGTAGCTATCTAAATGTTCAGTAAGAATATCGTATGACAATATGACATGAACAGACACTAAATGTGTATACTGCTACTGTGACATCTTTTACAAAAAGACTACTTGTCGATAGTAGGATATTCAATCTGAACATACATAAATACATGCAATTATATCATGTTTCTCAAGTAGCCATCTGCTTAATAATATACCATCACTGAATAAATATACTTTGATTTCATGACATTTCTTTTAGGTACAATGTTCTTCGCATTTCAAATGGAATACATGAAGTTGGCTCAGTTCAGTGGCACTTGGTGGGATGTCTCTTTGCTTCTTATGTCATTATTTTCCTGTGCCTGTTTCGTGGAGTGAAAGCTACTGGGAAGGTGAGGCAATACAACTCGAGGGAGTATGAGAGGAGTAAGGAAGGAAGAGGGGGTTAAATTACGTTTGCAAACAACAGTATTTGGAATATTTACATTTCTGAATCGTGTAAGGTGACCAGTGGTTCTCAAATGAAATGACAACGATATGGCCCCTAGATGTGATTCAGATGGGATGTAAGAAGAGCTGTTCTGTGTTCCAGATAGTGTACGTGACTGCCCTGCTGCCCTACATTCTCCTGACCACCATCCTGATTAGATGTCTGATGCTGCCCGGCTCTTCTGATGGCATCGCGTATTACATGAAACCTGATTTCAGAAGACTGCTCGACATTCAGGTACTTTCCTCTTGGGCAGCAAATGGTCATCTTCTTCTTGCCATTCACCACCATGTTTATTACGGGTGTCACCGGAAGGGAAGAACACGACTATCTTTTCGCGAACCTCTATCTTGCCACAATTTGATAGTGATTCATAAACACATGCTCATGATATTGCCTGAAGCTTACATTTGTCTGTGCTTACGATTTCCTGTGGACGTGGAAAGGGTTCTGGTGTTTAGTGGTATTAGACAACACCCAGTTGTCATAAATGGCATTCCAAATACATTTCTTGCTAAAACTCTTCTTGGGTGTAAAAATGTTTGAGATAAAACTTTTCTTTTGAGACTATTTTATACAAAACAATCCTTTTTTTCTTTATATCTGTTTGTCAGTATGCTTGTGGGTACATGGGATCCCGACTTGATGTCGTTAATTGATTGATGCAAACAACATATGTTATCTTAAAACACAAGTATGTTCTGCCTTGGGAATATAGTGTATTACTTGCTGCTGGAGAATGAATGTGTCGGTTGATGTGCAATGTGTAGTTCACAGAGCTGTATACATCAAAGTGTTTTGTGGGAAGGTGGAAAGAGAATGGTTACAGTGATACGGAACAGTAATGTTCAATGTGAAAAATGTAATTCAGATCGCGGGACATGTTATGTAATTTGAGGTCACTATAAAATAAAGACCTGGTATACTATAAAGTGGTGGTATGTTGTATCTGTTATATTTCAGCTGAGCTGTTTTGCAATGATGTTACACCGTGACTGTTGGGGTTTAGTAGACGTTCATATCACTGTTTCTTAAGAATTATTAGTTGTCAGGAATGTATCCCTATCTACTGGAAGCAGTGGTGCAGGATGTAGTATACCTTCCGCAAGGCATTCGGATTATGTAAATGGACAAGTATGTATGCCTCAATCATTACAGATTACATGTTTGCATCCCTGATATCAAGTCTATAACCATTTCCCCGTCCATAAGAAATCTTTGTTAAACGCAGAGTCGATACTGTTTTGAGCAGTATTACAGGTGTACGATGTTGTTTGTAAACAAAACAATCCATTGATTGTCAGTAGTGTATAAAATATAGCCCGTCCCACACTCCTTGACGGGAAATATTTGAAAAAATATACTTAACTTGGTTAGAACGTGTTGATGTTTTATTGTTTAAATTTTTGGAACTGTTTGTGTTTGTCCCAGACTGTTCACTTTTTTGGACAGCCAGTCCTTGGACAGGCCACATTTCAAAACTATTTTATACACTGTTGTAATCATGCGATACGGTGACAGAGCATGTGTATATGAATCACTATAAAATCGTGATGATACCAGGTTTTCGTCAAAAGGTGAACTTATCCTGTCCCACCGGTGGCACGGGTCATAAACATATGCAAAGTCTAGTCAACTGTTCACCTGAAATAATTCGGGAACCTATAGTAATCTCAAAATAAGGAATCGGACTTGTGCATCGGACGTCATTTTCGTCACTGATGCATCAAATTTCGAAATGTCCTCCACATGACTACGATAATACGTTTTGAAAGTTTTACTGAGGTCTTGAATATTATAACTTTGATCTAACAACTTCAGAGCAAGAGTCGCATGACTCTTTGAAACCTTGGTAACAGGAGCATGGTCGATTGTATCTCAATAGTTGTGAAATGTAAACACCAAAGGCTGGATCTGTTGCAATATTGCTCGACATGAAAGGAAAGTTGACTATTGGGAAATTTAAGTTTTGTCATACAGCCTTGTGGTCGCCCTGGATCTTTATGCATAGATCTAAGCATGAAGCAGTTGAGGCGATCTCACTTGTGTCCATAAATTCAGGTTCAAGTGGATAAATCAGTGGAAGGCAATTGGCTATTTAATGGTTATTGAAGGATTTCAAATCATCGATATACCTGAAGCTTAAGTTAAACTTCTTCGCCAAATTACCTTGATTTGAGCTTCTTTGCTGCTCGGTGAATGTCATTATCACTGACTTTATTGCTTTTGTCACAATTCTTGTATTTTATACTGTCATTGGAATTCCGCTGGCATTTTGTTGCAGTTATTTGTATTGGTATATAACGAATTGTTAATTGTTTAACATGTCCTTGTTAATTGTTGGCTTCTGTTGCAGTTATTTGTATTGGTATATAACGAATTGTTAATTGTTTAACATGTCCTTGTTAATTGTTGGCGTCACTGACATTACGCTGAATTCTACTGGGTTTAGATATGTGTGTTAACTTAATGCTATATACCTATTGTCCAGGTGTGGACAGAAGCTTGTCTTCAGGTGTTTTACAGCCTGGGGCCTGGATGGGGCATCATAGTGACAACATCCAGCAACAACAAGTTCACTGAACCCACTTTACGGTAAGAAGGACTTCAGGTGATACATCTATCGACATACGTTAGTGAAATGTCTGCCTAATATGGATTGCATTTCCAATAAAATGTATTAATCAGCATGGAGTCAAGGGTACTCTAAAATGTGTTATCATCACAAAGTGTAAGGTGGGGACACTCGTAGTGTCGTACTTGGACATAGCTGAGATATTGTTTTTCGATTCTAGTTCTGCTGTGGAATCCAAATACAGTGGAAGCCGTCTAAACCGGCACACATTGGGACTAATAAATAATCCCGTTTAGACAGTGTGCCGGATTGTAGAGCTGACACTATGTAGAGCTTACCTATGACTAGAACTGAACCAGGTTTGTCACTCTCATATACATTGTTGTATTACGTGGTTCTCTCAATTTCTCTCTCAACACACATGTACAAGTATACCCATACTGTACTAAGATTAAATTATCTTTGTCAGCAACCATGTAGTTTCAACGCAGGATTAATTAGTGACAATACATGTCCCGTCGACTCGTCGCCATACGCCGGGTTAGGCAGCGCTGATTACTGTATAAACACATATTCGGGCGGCTCATTTCATGCTGAGATCCGGAATTGACAGCTGCCAGATTGCAGACCTCTCAAATGATGAAAAATGTACTAGCCACGGATGGGACTGAGATTTTATGCCGGTGTTGACAACTTACCGGATTGGACAGCTGCCGGTGTTGACAGCTTCCCATATTATAGGCAACTTTGCTTGGGGCGGAGGATGAGAATATTCAGAGTATCAACACACCAGTTCACCAATTTAGAAATAGTGCATCTTTTAAAGAACTACTGAGCAATGGGACGGACAGACGGCACCTATCGTTATTCCCCAGCTAACGTATGAGTGTGTGTGCGTGTGTGTGTGTGTGCGCGTTTTGAACGTATATCTCTTCTCTCTCTCTCTCTCTCTCTCTCTCTCTCTCTCTCTCTGTGTTTGTAGCAGATTTAATTACCTTGAGAGAATGATACTAAATGTTCAATGTATTTTATACTTTCAGCGACAGCATTATTCTGTGCGTTGCATCGGAGGGCACGAGCATATTTGCTGGCTTTGTCACCTTCTCTATCCTGGGAGTGATGGCCGAGAGAGTGGGTGTGTCAGTCACGGAGGTCGTGTCATCAGGTGGGTCAATCCGTGATGCAAGTATGTGGGGAATCACTGTGGCATTTCTGTTACAAGACAAGTGCAGTACTAGATTTATAACATCCGTAAACATTAACAGCACTATATCACACCACTCTTCTTTTAAAAATACACAATGCATTTCAGGGAAGCCAGCATATAATGTATTCCAAATATTACGTATTAAGATTACAATATTAAGTTAAAAAGTTCCAATGAATTAATGCAACGTTGCATTAACTCGACTGTCGCGCCCTCTTCTGGCCGAACATTATTTCAAGTGAACGCCATACAGTTATGTCTCTTTGAACGCTCTTTAGGAATATCCTACGCACAACTTGTGATTAAAACCAGTTCGGCAAACACCGACAAAACCGCGTGCGACAGTTTTCGATGTTTGTTTATATTTGTTTACATTCCATATATGGCAAGTGTTCTCTGTTTGAAAACTGTTCTCCTCGAAGTTTCAATAATCGATTTCAGGTAAGTCGTAAGGGATAAAAAGGCTTCAATTGCATCAGTAGGAAGGCAAAGTGAGTGCAAATGTCCCAATATATATTATATACGCCAAAATATTGTCGACAATGTGTGACATTGTGTCTTTAGCTGAAGGTATTACAAAAACATATCTCTGAAAACAGGTCCAGGATTGGGTTTTGTTGCTTACCCAGAAGCCCTGTCTCAACTTCCGCTTCCTCAGATGTGGTCGTTTCTGTTTTTCTTGATGTTGCTGACCATTGGATTAGACTCTCAGGTGAGACTTAAAAGGTTACAATTATAATGTGCAAGATAATGCAATTTCTGTGTATGGGTCGAACGAAAAGTTTCACCTGGAATTAGTTTATGAGCATTAGATAATATTTGACCATAAACTAAAACCTCAAAATTGTGTTGAAGAACAGGTCTTAACCAATCATCTTAAGCCTACAGTTACAAATTGTGTTTTAGTTTCTGTTCGCGGAGATCGTGTCTACGGCCCTCATTGACCAGTTTCCGAGGACACTTGGAAAGCGGAGAGGTTTGGTGACAGCAGCTTTGTGTGTCGTTGCCTTTCTGTTGGGTGTCATTATATGTACACAGGTAATTCATACACAGCATTGGTAATTGGTATCAGATAGAAACATCAATGATATATAATTGTGTGAGTGTTTGCACAGTGCAGGTAGCTACAGCATGTTTCAATGATATATAATTGTGTGAGTGTTTGCACAGTGCAGGTAGCTACAGCATGTTTCAATGATATATAATTGTGTGAGTGTTTGCACAGTGCAGGTAGCTACAGCATGTTTCAATGATATATAATTGTGTGAGTGTTTTCACAGTGCAGGTAGCTACAGCATGTTTCAATGATATATAATTGTGTGAGTGTTTGCACAGTGCAGGTAGCTACAGCATGTTTCAATGATATATAATTGTGTGAGTGTTTGCACAGTGCAGGTGCAGGTAGCTACAGCATGTTTCAATGATATATAATTGTGTGAGTGTTTGCACAGTGCAGGTAGCTACAGCATGTTTCAATGATATATAATTGTGTGAGTGTTTGCACAGTGCAGGTAGCTACAGCATGTTTCAATGATGATATATAATTGTGTGAGTGTTTGCACAGTGCAGGTAGCTACAGCATGTTTCAATGATATATAATTGTGTGAGTGTTTGCACAGTGCAGGTAGCTACAGCATGTTTCAATGATATATAATTGTGTGAGTGTTTGCACAGTGCAGGTAGCTACAGCATGTTTCAATGATATATAATTGTGTGAGTGTTTGCACAGTGCAGGTAGCTACAGCATGTTTCAATGATATATAATTGTGTGAGTGTTTGCACAGTGCAGGTAGCTACAGCATGTTTCAATGATATATAATTGTGTGAGTGTTTGCACAGTGTAGGTAGCTACAGCATGTTTCAATGATATATAATTGTGTGAGTGTTTTCACAGTGCAGGTAGCTACAGCATGTTTCAATGATATATAATTGTGTGAGTGTTTGCACAGTGCAGGTAGCTACAGCATGTTTCAATGATATATAATTGTGTGAGTGTTTGCACAGTGCAGGTAGCTACAGCATGTTTCAATGATATATAATTGTGTGAGTGTTTGCACAGTGCAGGTAGCTACAGCATGTTTCAATGATATATAATTGTGTGAGTGTTTTCACAGTGCAGGTAGCTACAGCATGTTTCAATGATATATAATTGTGTGAGTGTTTGCACAGTGCAGGTAGCTACAGCATGCATGTTTCAATGATATATAATTGTGTGAGTGTTTGCACAGTGCAGGTAGCTACAGCATGTTTCAATGATATATAATTGTGTGAGTGTTTGCACAGTGCAGGTAGCTACAGCATGTTTCAATGATATATAATTGTGTGAGTGTTTGCACAGTGCAGGTAGCTACAGCATGTTTCAATGATATATAATTGTGTGAGTGTTTTCACAGTGAGTGATATTGCACAGTGCAGGTAGCTACAGCATGTTTCAATGATATATAATTGTGTGAGTGTTTGCACAGTGCAGGTAGCTACAGCATGTTTCAATGATATATAATTGTGTGAGTGTTTGCACAGTGCAGGTAGCTACAGCATGTTTCAATGATATATAATTGTGTGAGTGTTTGCACAGTGCAGGTAGCTACAGCATGTTTCAATGATATATAATTGTGTGAGTGTTTGCACAGTGCAGGTAGCTACAGCATGTTTCAATGATATATAATTGTGTGAGTGTTTGCACAGTGCAGGTAGCTACAGCATGTTTCAATGATATATAATTGTGTGAGTGTTTGCACAGTGCAGGTAGCTACAGCATGTTTCAATGATATATAATTGTGTGAGTGTTTGCACAGTGCAGGTAGCTACAGCATGTTTCAATGATATATAATTGTGTGAGTGTTTGCACAGTGCAGGTAGCTACAGCATGTTTCAATGATATATAATTGTGTGAGTGTTTGCACAGTGCAGGTAGCTACAGCATGTTTCAATGATATATAATTGTGTGAGTGTTTGCACAGTGTTTGTAGCTACAGTGCAATGATAGCTACAGCATGTTTCAATGATATATAATTGTGTGAGTGTTTGCACAGTGCAGGTAGCTACAGCATGTTTCAATGATATATAATTGTGTGAGTGTTTGCACAGTGCAGGTAGCTACAGCATGTTTCAATGATATATAATTGTGTGAGTGTTTGCACAGTGCAGGTAGCTACAGCATGTTTCAATGATATATAATTGTGTGAGTGTTTTCACAGTGCAGGTAGCTACAGCATGTTTCAATGATATATAATTGTGTGAGTGTTTTCACAGTGCAGGTAGCTACAGCATGTTTCAATGATATATAATTGTGTGAGTGTTTGCACAGTGCAGGTAGCTACAGCATGTTTCAATGATATATAATTGTGTGAGTGTTTGCACAGTGCAGGTAGCTACAGCATGTTTCAATGATATATAATTGTGTGAGTGTTTGCACAGCAGTGCAGGTAGCTTACAGCATGTTTCAATGATATATAATTGTTGTGAGTGTTTGCACAGTGCAGGTAGCTACAGCATGTTTCAATGATATATAATTGTGTGAGTGTTTGCACAGTGCAGGTAGCTACAGCATGTTTCAATGATATATAATTGTGTGAGTGTTTTCACAGTGCAGGTAGCTACAGCATGTTTCAATGATATATAATTGTGTGAGTGTTTTCACAGTGCAGGTAGCTACAGCATGTTTCAATGATATATAATTGTGTGAGTGTTTGCACAGTGCAGGTAGCTACAGCATGTTTCAATGATATATAATTGTGTGAGTGTTTGCACAGTGCAGGTAGCTACAGCATGTTTCAATGATATATAATTGTGTGAGTGTTTGCACAGTGCAGGTAGCTACAGCATGTTTCAATGATATATAATTGTGTGAGTGTTTGCACAGTGCAGGTAGCTACAGCATGTTTCAATGATATATAATTGTGTGAGTGTTTGCACAGTGCAGGTAGCTACAGCATGTTTCAATGATATATAATTGTGTGAGTGTTTGCACAGTGCAGGTAGCTAAGGGGATATTATTTCAATGAGTGAATTATACCTATTCATAATATCATCAAAACAGTTTTACGCACCATGGAATTGGGCATACTCTGCTCTTAATGTGTCACATACGGATTCCTATGTTTTGAACGTGTTTTATTTTATGTGTTTTATTGGACGGTCCACGATAATTTTTGAGGAGGCGACCATTTCCCAACAATACTAACAACTATCAGTTCCGGGCTGATGAAACACCTTTAAGTTACACCTTTATGAAGGCCAGTTGGTTTGTAAAACAAACGTGGTGCGTTTAAACAAGATACACCTACAGGTTCAGGACATTTTATCATAAATGTGTTTAAACAGCAATTTGAAAGCCTTGTTTAAAATATAAACTCTATGAGAAATAATGGACTTTACCCATTTGAGAACATCTTTGTAAAATGAAAGCCGGTAAAACCTTCCTCATAGAAGAAGTCTGCATCCAAAGGGCACCGATTGTGTTAAATCTCGTTCTAGCTCTGCATTACGAATCGAGTTTCTGCTCGGGCTGGCAAACGAATCAATCAGGCAAAACCAACCCAAGCAGAAATTCTGATTCATATGCAGATAGAACGAGATCTGCAAGGATGGGAGCACAATGGGTGCCCATGGGGATGCCTACTTCTTGGCAAAATGTTTTACCCCCAAATTTCGCACGGTTGTTATCAATGAGGAAGTTCAGCATTTCACATATTGTTTTCTCGGTAAACTTTAAATGTCATTTGCTTTCATTTTTGACAAATTGTTTTGAACCTCCGAAGATAGATATGTAGGGATAGATAGGTAGATAGATAGATAGATAGATAGATAGATAGATAGATAGACTTTATTTCCTCCTTGACATATTAAGATAAATACAAGGTTCACAGGTACATTACAACAAGTAAATGAATATGGAATTAAATGGATGTATAGTAATAGGAATGGTATTAACACATGTCAGAAATTATACACATTCATAGAAATATCGTTTCCACAACTTGATAGTTCTGCATATTCGACTTATGCACATTACCCATGCTTCATACTCGAGGGTCTTCGTGTATTGAGTAGGAAGACCCTCGAGTATAAAACAGAGTAATATATCGTCATCATTATTCCAGAGGCTACTAAATGTTTCTACATCAAGAATGCCAATTAAGTCTTCAATCAGTCTGTCTCTTTCATACAGCGTTTCATTACAATAAAGAAATACATGTTTAACAATGTCACAGGCAAACATACCACAAACACATTCATGAGATTGAATTGCATAAAGTGCTGATATGCAATAGTATTGCAATATAAAAAGCATAAATGTTTTTCAAACGTAAGATACCATAACCTGCTGACAGTTTTCATAAGTAAGATGATACCGTGTTAAAGCTGCATTTGTTATTCTGAGATAATATATTTGTTGTCCGCTTCATGAATAACAGTTTGAACCTGATGGGTCCATAGTTGTTTACTTGGAAATACAGAACTTTCCCAGTACATATTTAAGTCATATATTACATATTTTCTAACCAAAGCCAACGTATAAAATATGGGTGCGGTCTTACACTTTAGATGGATTGAAGGAGCGTCATCGCACATGAACTGTGCAAATCTATGACAGAACATTTTCTGATAATCAAAACTGATATCAGCACGTATTAACCTTCCGAGGAATATGAGGTTCGCTGCTCTATGTACGACTGTATGTAATGAGCCCCAACAAACAGCTTCTGGCAATAACTGATCCAACTGGATCGTTTAGATAGACCTTTCAACCTTTTTGCAGAAATATTTTGTACTAATTCCAGCATATCATATTCTTGGGAGATAACTCACACCAGACATTACAACCATACAAAGCACATGGTAGAATTACATGTTGCCAAATACGTACAGCATGTTAAAGGGATTAAGACCACCAAAATATATACAAGTACCATGATTATGATTAACATTTACAATGAGGCGCAGTTAATCACATGCCTAGAAAGTCACTGTACCTAAAAGGTGATGCTGGTTAGGTGCGTTACCAACATCACAACATGGCGGCAGACAAGATTGCTTAGCGATTATTCCCCTCGAATTATTATTATTATTATTATAGGATATTTATACTAGCGCACATATCCACGCACTGGTGCATGCTGGTGAATTAGCAGTATCCACGTGTATACAATCAACAGTACTCAGCACACTGATAAACTTGGATGCCGTGAATACATTGAATGCACTGAATTTGCTTATTAATGTCTATGTGTTGAAGAATAAGCATTTTTAAAAATCGCGCGAGGATGTCGGTAACTCAAAGTGTGGATGTCGGTAACGTGCAATAAATGCTGCTGGTAACACATACTGTCCTGCTTTAGACGGTAAACAGAAATTGTCGATTTAAGTTGTTGCAAGTATTTATTTTTTTTAAACACCCCCGATATTTTCACATTGCCATGAAAAAAAAGCAATCATTACCATTAGTATGTATACTGGAAAGCTTAAACTTGCAATATTTTAATTTACAAAATGACATGAAAACCTCAACGATGTTTTGTCAACACAATGTATCCCTGTACAACTATGGGGCTGCAGAGTTCCAAGATAGGAGATGTTAGTGTCTCTCAGTCTGAAAATGTTCTCTGTTATCTTCAGACAACAAATCACATTAAAAATGTTTAATAGCGTGCATATCCACCTTGTGCACGGATGACTGCTTTGACCCTCCTCCTCGTGCTTGTCGTGAGTCTCCGGATTCGCTCAGAGAGGCTGCCACTCCCGGCGCAAAGAAGTTGCTTCAAACATGCCAAATTTTGCACAGGCGGATCCAGTGCTTGCACTCGGCATCCAAGAATGATCCAGACAGGCTCCAATGCGTTCAGATCTGAGCTCATAGCAGGCCATGGAAGTTTGGTTACAGTACCTAGAGTTGTTGGAGAAGCATTGTCCCAAGTTGGGAACGATGTGGTCAGGCGTTGTCATCCATAAATACAGACCGAGCGGCTAGTGGGTGGCTATCAAAATGTGGCACAAGAACAGGATCCAGAATGAGATTCTTGAGAGGCATTTAGGAGTTGGTTAATATATAAGACGAGTATATGGATGGCAACTTCTTGCTTATTGTATAACACACGTTTCTGACACCTCAACCTACACAAATCCTCCCCAAGGATCCCACGGCAAAGTAAGAACGACAACACAAGTAAACCCTGAAGACCCTCCACAACAACAATGAAAAAGTGACTCTGTATTCAATAAGCAAAATCCTATCATCTGTCAATCTCCCTATGCTCGTGCCACTGTTAAAATTCACAAAAACCCTGTAAAAGAATTCCTGTTTGCTCACGTGGATCAGTGTTTTGCAATACTGCACAATTTTTCAGCAAGTTACTTGCTCCCTTAGGCAAAGAAGGCTGTATATCAGTCTGCTGTATCCACATCTTTTGTCCTCATCATTTGTGTCAACTGTCTTTACCTTATCCCAGTTATCATTGTTTTTATAACTGCTCTTGATCGGTCCTCTGTGATTGATTGTATACACATGTACATATCTGGCTTCCAGTAAATTTGGTATATATATATAGTTTGCTTTCTACATATGTCTTTAATCACATGAAGAAGGGGCAAGAAGTAGCCCAGAAACGTTGTGTTATACAATAAACAAGAAGTTGCCATCCATATACTCGTCTTATATAGGATCCAGAATGTCCCTGATGTCGTGGTCGCCATTGAGATTTCAACCAACAGTTACCAAGCCCAGTATATAATCATGGGATAGACAACCCCAGACCATGACAGATCCACCACCGTAAGGAACTGATGCTCCGATGTTCTTAGGCTCATAGGCACTGTTCTTGGTCACCTAGACTCGTTGACGCCCGCCTGTGGCGTGCAATAAAAAAATGAATCGCATCCGACCAATGCACCTTCCTGCATGACGTCAAATTCTAATGACTTCGGGGTAAACACCACTCGTAATGAGCTCTCTTGTGAAGATTGGTCAAGGCTGGATGCTTGGTCACCCTTCTTGCCCCTCATCCCATGTGCCTTGATGCGGTTAGCGATCTTGTCTGCCGCCATGTTGTGATGTTGGTAACGCACGTTACCAGCATCCCCTTAGGTACAGTGAGGGTGCGAGCAGAGTATGATCTTGATGTACAGGCGTTCACACCGGCATAAACAACACTTGTTTTCACAGGGATGTTGTTTCTACCAATGTAGAAACAATAATTGCACTTTGCTTGCATTGAACTTAAGATGCCACCTGTTTGCATAATCATATAGAATATACAAGAGAGACTGAATCCCGTTAATAGTACAGCTAAGCAGTGTGGTGTCATCAGCTAGAAGAATACCTGGTGTATTACCCCAAGGGAGACCATAATTTGAGTTAATGACTTCATGCAACAAATCATTAATATAAAGCGTAAACAACCAGGCTGATAAAACACCACCCTGGCCAACACCCTGTCTTACATGGAAAACGTGGGATGAGTGGCCATTACACTTAACATAAGATTGCATGGATGAACACATAATATAGATAAGACGCCATAGTTTTCTGGTTATTCCAAAATGATGTAATTTATAAAACAATCCATTAAGCCAAACTCTATCAAAAGCCTTTTCGTTGTCCATAAACGTGCAATTGCACTGTAGAGTCTCTTTCCGTATAGTAAGAGATACTTTCACGTAACACAAGCGCAGCAATCTCTGCACCAGCTCCCTTCTTAAATCCAAATTGAAAGGGGTGTGGAAAGCCTTTGTATTCTTTTGCCCACTTTTCAATTCTACACAGCAGGAGCCTTTCAAATAATTTACCAATGACAGAAGAAAGCGTAAAGATGTTCCTTACTTTTACCATTGCCTTTCTGTACTGGTAAAATGCTACCAATATTAAACATCTGAGGAACATACTCATATGAAACGATAGCGTTAAGGATATGAGGAAATAGCCATCTTCCCGCACGTTTAACATGTTCATTAAAGATGCCATCTGGTCCAGGAGATTTACCACATTTTAAACGTTTAACAGATACAAACAGTTCATCATTGTCGAAGGGGCATAATAATAGTGGATTTACATCTTTGTGAAAATAACGATGGTCTTCTTTGGATGACAAGATATCACCAACAAAATTATTTACACGCTCAGTAAAAGATATATCAAATGATTCATCATGATATGGTTGCGATAGGTCGTTAAAGTATGGACCAAACAGATTACATATATCTTCTTGTGTGTCGTAGGAATGACCATTGTAATATAAAACTCGTATATGATCTTTACTGCGTTTGTTACGCTTTGTAACTCTGAGATATTCTTGTATTTCAACTACAGCAGCTTCATATATATGTTGAAATTTATCATTTTGGAGTTTGCTTTTGGAGTGACGATGTTGTTTTCTAAAGATACGCTTCGCTTGTATATATTTTACATAATATACATCGTCACTTTTACGCGGTTTTCCATGTGAGACCCATTCTTTACGAGCAGCTCGCATTGAATTATGGAAATGTTTTAGATTATCGTTTTTCCTGTAAGGTTTTAAATGGGATTGGAATTCTGCTGTTGGGATAGACATTTCAGCTGAAGCGTGAAGTGACTTGACTATGTAATCAAGATAATAATCGATTTCTGCTTTAGGGGAGGAGAAATCATTTACATTGAATGAGACGTTTCTGAAATAGTTCTCAGTCTCGTACCTATATAACATAAAGTCAATGTCACTGGCTTTCCTCCAGTTTACACGAGCGTTACCATAGGACCGGTGACGAGTGTCTGTAGCGAAGTATACCTGTATGGGATAGTGGTCAGATATACTGTAAGGTTGACGGTTATCTATGGCGTGATCAATACATTACATCTATGCTCTGTGTTGAAAAAAGACATAATCAATCATAGTTTGATATCCCTACATTTACTAGTATAAGTATATAATGTAGGATCATCAAGTGGAATGACAGATATCAAATTCCGTTCATTCAAGGCTCGAAGGAGCATTCTCGATGTAGATTTCATGTATTTACAGTCACGTAGATCTGTGTTAAAGTCACCGATCAGGACAGTCTCACCGTTATAGGAATGTCTGTCATATGCCTCAAAGAGGGTATTCATTTCTCCCCTGTATGTACTGTCCATGACATTGGTGGATGGGAGACGAGCACCTATGATGTGGATCGGAGTCTTATCCATACTATTAGTTAGCTGCACACCAATCACATGATCACTCCCGGGATGTACAGACTAGAGGTGGAGTAACTATCGCTTTTCCGTACAAACATAGCCACTCCTCCTGCTCCTCTGAGTGAGGAGTGATCAGTCTGACACTTAACATACACACATCTGTGTGTAGATCTGTAATGAGGGATAGCTGATCCGTGTGTAGCCAATGTTCACTGATAAACATCATCACATCTAGCTTGGTGTTTATTTCGTCTAGACACGTAGCGGCACCCCTAACGTTCCAGGTGATAAGACGGGAGAGTGTCAATGCCATAAGTAAAATGTTCATGACGTTCATCATGGTCATTATCGTCTTTTATCACCGTACCATTGTTGCTTAGCTACTCACTAACGACAGTTGATGTTTTCGGGCCAGAAACAGTCATCATCTGCTATGACGTCAGCACAGTTACTGGAGACAGTTATCCTGATGGTGTAGGTTGGGTTGTATCTGATGTCCCAATGTTTTAGCAACACAGTGTTCGTGACACTAACACCACGATCTGATGCCTACGTACAGATAGCATCCTTCACAACGTCAAAAGGGTCGTCAGCACGAACGCAACTTAGCACAAATCGCCTGTTCTTTCTTCTGTACACACCATTGAATGCACGCTTCCAGGGATAGTGGTATACAATGTTGAAAAATCAAATGTTTTGACAGAACGGAACTCAGTCCGTTTCTGAGATTCTAAGACTGTAAGAAAATCCTTTGAGTTTTTGAAAATCCACATGGTATTGATTCCGCTTGTCTGAAACATTTTCTGTGAATATCGAGAAAGGCCTTGCTTGATAGTATTAAGGATTATGGTTCGTCTTTGAGACAGGGATTTGGTGGGGATTTATTTGCTCGAACCAGCAATAAATTTCTCCTTGTACGGATTTTTATGTCGACATCCAATGCAAAAGAGAAATGGACTGTTTAAAAAATTCACAGGTAAACAGTCAGATATATTTACATAGATGAAAACAACAACAACAGCACAGAGCGAATTTCACTCCTACATGTTTCAGTAACGTCTTCAGGGAGTACACGACACCAGTGGCAAACAAATGCTAGAATGATGCGATGAATCAAAGAAGAATATTTCATTAAAATATTAAGACCACAACATATTGTAAACCAATAGTGAATGTTTTCTGCAAGTACATTGGTCGAGAAACCCTTTCGAATTTAGTTCGATTCCCTCAATTACAAAAGCCGAATAACAGATCAATGATGCGGAAGAATATGCACTACTTTCATTTGCATAATGGAGGCTAACTCTATATTGTGTGATTCGTGAGAGTGAGACTTTTTTCTGGTTCTTTGATGAATTTTCTGAAGATCATTCAATTTTGTAGAGTTCATGAATGATGAAGGTAGTGTTATACCTTCAAGAGCCTGACGTAAAAATCATTTCAGGTTGACAACTCGCTAACGCTGACAAAATCCTTGCTCTGGCCCTGGCCTCGACTAGCGCGAGCATCCATCGGCATCGGCTGACCAGAGCGGAACCAGCTCTCGACGCAAAAGGCCAAGGGTGATAGCCTACAACAAATAATCGAAGGGTCTTTATCAAAGGCGACCAACAGGAATACTGTCTGAGGCGCTAGTTACACTTTTCCGTATTAAGGCCCCCTACGATGACTTTTGTAAACAAAAGAGAGAGAAATTGATAGTTACCTCCCGGAATTGTTGAGACCGAGAGTAGTATATACACTGGGGTACGAGATCACTTTTGCCAAAGGCCTCTGTAAAGCTCTATTTTATAGATAAAGCCTTTATCAGGCCCCGATCTCTTTCCCCAGTGTATATGTACCACTTTGAATCCCCAACCAACTTCCTGGTCACTATGGCCTTGAATCGCTACTTGCAGGTGGCAACATGGTGCCGGAGGTATGATCAATAATTCCTCTGTGACGAGAACACCCTCAGCGGCCCGTCTTTCAAGTAGTACAAGTTCGGTTTGTCAGCTTTGATGTCTACTTTATCTATGCTGTAAGTCTTTACCGACCATGTCGGCCGGTGGCTCGTTTCCGAGTGTCTCCTTCGTGTTTCCCCGGCTGGTAGAGGTACCTCACGAGGGCCCTGTCGGTATCTGTTTCTCCTTCCCGCACCGATGTCGCGAGCCAGTTCGGCTGTCACTGATTTCAGCTTGATAGCCGCCGCCCAGTTTCTTGCCGGTAAGACGGGTGGTTTCTGCGGGTTGATAGCCAACACCACTTGAGGTAGACGCTACCCATTCCATCGGATCATCTCCGGGTTGGCTATCTCTCTCTGCATACTGATGCCCGAATAAGCGCTAGGCCAAAGTCCTATTGAATCTCTTGACTATGGCTTGACTGCAATGAGCTCCGTCCGCGCCATGCCTGACCTGGACGCCGTGCTTGGTTAGCAGTTGTGACACGGCACCCATGAACTCCCGTCCAGGATCGACTTGCAGCTCTGTGGGCCATGCCAGCGGGCTGCGTTTATATATGCGCTCGAATCCGCGGGCTACTTGGGCCGAGTCTTTTGTGGTTAAGGGCTCGGCTTCTTTGTAGCAGCTGGGCACGCTCAACGACGGTTAGGGCATACTTGTACCTCTTGTCGTGGGTAGGAACAAGAGGTCGGCCTGGTGGATGCTATTGGGTACATCAATTTCCAAACTTTCTTCTAGGCACGTGAGTGTGGTGCCGTAGGTAGATCTGCCACAGGGCTTGTTTCCCCAACCAAGCTTTGGCCTCGTCCTGGGATACTCTCGCCATTTTGGTAAGCTTAGGTATAATATAGAACAAACTTTATGGATAACAACTTCTTTTATTCGTGAGTGCGATGTTTTGATACAGATTCTTGTACCGCAAGCCCCAATCATCAAATAGAGTGGTCTGACATCACCATCACAGACTTCACTAAACGCAAAAGCTCACCGAAGCCATCAAACATCAAACGCCAAAGCCCATCATCACCTGGAGACCAAAGGATACTTCATTTCATCCACTTATGATGCACTCATCCACCAAGCCCAATCTACTGTATAAACTCTGCTGTATAAACATCTCATTATTATTTGTACATCATTGGCTTCCATCCCTGTCCTTTGTCTACTCTCTGGCTTCATCAGCTTTCTGCCTAGCCAATTATGTTAATTATGTTGTTTTCTTTGTTACATTGTTACATCCAGTATATATATAATTCCCCCTTCTTCAGTTCCCCTTTATGCTTGACAACGGTACAAGAATCTGTATCGAAACGTCGCACTCAATTTAATAAAAAGAAGTTGTTATCCATAAAGTTTGTTCTATATTGTACTTCCCAACTTTTAAAATGCCACTCAAAGAATTTAAGCTTATGTATGGCGCTCGCTCCTTTTCCAGTACCCATCCGGGCTGTAGTAAATAGCCTAAAACTTTCTCTGGTTCCGTGACATCGTGCATACATACGGGCTATGGCACCTTTGACAAAGTAATACTGTGACTATGTGTCCCAGTCCACCCAGCTGTGAACGGGTACCTCGTATGATGGGAATGCCACAATAACTCGGTGCGCCTTGTTGCTGTAAGAGTTGTATGCTCCCCAGGAGTTGAGATTGACAATACGATGTGCCGTTGAGATTGACATCCAGTGAACGAGGGAAAACAAAGCGCCTTTGAGCAGCTGAGCTTCGAGCTGGATATCGGCGCCATACAAAATGTTAGTATGTATGTATGTATGTATGTATGTCTTTGGTTCAATTTTCTCATGCCCGTACGCGTACGTGTTGATTCCATCGGCGGCTATCCAACACTTCGTGTCCATCCGCGACAGGGAGGTCTTGTTTATCGTCAGTCCGTATATCCTGTGTCCCTCGCTTCTCAGCGTGTTCATCTGATGCTTGAAGGTGCGGGCCCTGAACAGGGCCTCCTTGAACCTGGCGTGTTTGATGTGTTGTTTCACCACATACTTCTTGACACCCTTCGCCTTCCGGATCTCCCTATTGTCGGCCTTCAGGATGGAGTACATCTTGGGCCTCAAGCCTATGTACTCGGCGATCGGCGTGCCGGCACACTCGTCCTTCATCTTACCGAGGACCTTTTTGTTAACCGTGCTGTGCATGGTATGGTCCTTGGGGTAGTCACTTGTGTCGTACAAATGGATGTGCTTGTTCATGTCCTCGTACACGTCTTCGGTCTGAATCTCCATCAGCAGGGAGTCTGTGTCCGTGTACAGCACTTATAACTGTCTCCAGTAACTGTGCTGACGTCATAGCAGATGGTGACTGTTACTGGCCCGAACACGTCAACTGTCGTGAGGGTAACTGCTAATAATGGTACGGTGATAACGGACAGTAATGACCATGATGAACGTCATGAACATTTTACTCATGGCATTGACACTCTTCTGTATTATCACCTGGAAAATTAGTGGTGCCGCTACGTGTCTAGACGAAATCAACACCAAGCTAGATGTGATGTTTATCAGTGAACATTGGCTACACACGGATCAGCTATCCCTCATTACAGATCTACATACAGATGTGTGTATGTTAAGTGTCAGACTGATCACCCTCACTCAGAGGAGCGGGAGGAGGGCTATGTTTGTATGGGAAAGTGATAGTTACTCCACCTCTAGTCTGTACATCCCGGGAGCGATCATGTGATTGGTGTGCATCTAACTAACAGTATGGATAAGACTCCGATCCACATCATAGGTGCTCGTCTCCCATCCACCAATGTCTTGGACAGTGCATACAGGGGAGAAATTAATACGTCCACTTGTGACGTCACGAGCAGAAGACCGTCAAATCGTCCTACGTCACCTATGTGACAGATTTCTGCTGGCTACTTGAACCAGGGCTGAGATGTTTAGAGGTCGACTGTCCTCACAGACTATTAGAAATCGGTTGCGGGCTGCAAAACTCCATTCTCGACGTCCATATCGTGGGCCAATATCGACGCCGTTTTATCGACATCAACGTCTGCTGTGGGCCCAACGTCACCACCGATCGACCCAGAGAGACTGGAATCGAGTCGTCTTTAGTGATGAATCCAGGTTTACCCTCAGATTAGCGGACAGCAGGCATAGAGTCTGGAGACGACGTCGTGAACGGTATGTCCAATGTTGTGTACAGGAAGTCGATTGTGATTCGGGGCGGAAGTTGCATGGTGTGGGTGCTTTCTGTGGGAAACAACCGCTCCCGACTTCTGGTCATTCTGTAGAAACCTCACAGCTGCTGCTAACTGCATGACCAGGTGCTCACCCCCGAACTCGTTCCTTTCATGGCGGCTCATGGCCCAGGCCTGCACTTCCAGCATGATAAAGCTCGGCCGCGATACCGCGACGTTGACACGAAATTTCCTTCAAAACGCTGGAATCAACGTCATGGACTGGCTTATCGAGGTCCCCTGACCTTAATCCAATAGAGCACGTTTGGGATGCACTTGGGAGAAGGCTTCGTGGTCTTAGGAACCAACCTCAGAATTTGTGGCAGGAACTTGGCGCTGCCTTGCAAGAGCAATGGTGCAGAATCCCCAACCACGTGTTCACAAGCATCAGGCAGTCGATGAGGAGACGGTGTTTGGCAGTGGTGAATGCGCAGGGGGAATACACACGATATTGAACTGAGAAATTTCGCATTTTATTCTTGTGACTTGACATTCTGTATACCCATGTTTTGGAACGGCGGTGTAGCCTAATGGAACTGATTATGGCACTGTCAGTGGATCGAGTACATCACACAGATCTCAGCACTGAAATAGTAACAATTTAACCATCTAACCATTTCTTGTTCTTTTATAGTGCCCTGAAGAAACAATGTGAAGTTTCTTTTTGACTCAGTATACATAAAATCTACATCGAGAATGCTCTTTCGAGCCTTGAATAAACGGAATTTGATATCTGTCATTCCACTTGATGATCCTACATTATATACTTATACAAGTAAATGTAGGGATATCCAAACAATGATTGCTTATGTCTTTTTTCAACACAGAGCATAGATGTAATGTTATTGGTTACAATTCATAGATAACCATCAACCTGTCAGTATATCTAACCACTATCCCATACAGGTATACTTCGCTACAGACACTTGTCACCGGTCCTATGGTAACGCTCGTGTAAACTGGAGGAAAGCCAGTGACATTGACTTGATGTTATATAGGTACGAGACTGAGAACTATTTCAGAAACGTCTCATTCCATGTAAATGTTTTCTCCTCCCCTAAAGCATACATCGATTATTATCTTGATTACATAGTCAAGTCACTTCACGCTTCAGCTGAAATTTCTATGCCTACAGCAAAATTCCAATCCCATTTGAAACCTTACTGGAAAAACGATAATCTAAAATATTACCATAATTCCATGCGAGCTGCTCGTAAAGACTGGGTCTCACATGGAAAACCGCGTAATAGTGACGATGTATATTATGTAAAATATAAACAAGCTGAAGCGTATCTTTAGAAACCAACATCGTCACTCAAAAGCAAACTCAAAATGATAAATTTCAACATATATATGAAGCTGCTGAAGGTGAAATACAAAAATATCTCAGAGTTACAAAGCGTAACAAACGCAGTAAAGATCATATACGAGTTTATATTTACAATGGTCATTCCTACGACACACAAGAAGATATATGTAATCTGTTTGGTCCGTACTTTAACGACCTATCGCAACCATATCATGATGAATCATTTGATGTATCTTTTTACTGAGCATGTAAATAATTTTGTTGGTGATATCTCGTCATCCAAAGAAGACCATCGTTATTTTCACAAAGGTGTAAATCCACTATTATTATGCCCCTTCGACAATGATGAACTGTTTGTATCTGTTAAACGTTTAAAATGTGGTAAATCCCTGACCAGATGGCATCTTTAATGAACATGTTAAAGGTGCGGGAAGATCGCTATTTCCTCATATCCTTAAAGAACCACTAAACTTTGTTTTTTGTTACTCTTTTAACCATTACATATCAAAGATTTGTGGTTAGTCTTATGCGGAACACCAAATTTATTCTTTAAAAACTTGTGGTTAATTAATACCGAGCGATTAAAAGTGGCCAAAAAGTCGCCTGCTTCCCTCTCGCCCGCCAACGAAACCACAGACAGGTTACGTAACTCTGTCGCCAGAGCACTGCAGTGACGTCATATGAGGAACGATTTTCAGTTAGTTGTATAGAAAGTGTGTAGCACGCTCATCATTTTGATGATTTCTCGACATGAACGACGACATGCCGAATCGTTGCTTTGTCGTCAATTGCTCCTAGGGGTCGGGTGATGGTGTCACCATGCACAGATTTCCACAGGACCCCGCAGTTCGCGCTAAATGGGTTATGTTTGTGAGTGCGAAGCGAGCGTTGTGGAAGCCTGAAACGATATCTTACTTGTGTTCAGATCGCTTCACGGAAGTTAAAGAATCAAAACTACTTACTAGTTATAGTAAAATATGTATGTGATTGATGACCATAAAGATTTTCCATAACACAACTTGTAACATAACGATTTCTTCCTCGGAAGTGAGGTTGTGGATCGAAGTAACAATAATATTGTAAGAAGTATTATATTGACACCCACCTCGCTGCCACGAGAAATTGTTATGTTATACGCTATGTCATGCAAAATCCTATTGGCCATCAATAAAATACATATTTTACTACCAGTAGAAAGTAGTTTTGATTTTGTAACTCGGTGAAAACAAACCTAAATAGCATTTATCAACAGACTGGTGGATGTTCCCGACAGGGCGCCGCCATTTTTGAAAATCGTAAAGTCTGTTAGAATTAATGAGATTATAGTTTGTTTTCATCAAGTTAGAAAATAAAACTACTTTCTACTCGTAGTTAAATATGTATTGGAATCATAACCAAAAGGATTTTGCATGACACAACTTATAACATAACGATTTCTTCAACGGAAGCGAGGTGGGGGTCGAAGTCACAATACTGCGCGATAAATTTCTTGCTACATTCACATGGTTAATGTCCACTCACCAGTATGTAGAAACTAGTCAATGTGCGTCTTTATATTTGGTCTTATAATCCTAATTAGTTTATTATCATACTTTTATGCATTTTGAAACTAAATAAAAAGCTGACGATCTGCTGATACTTATAGTGAATTTATAACAGAACTGTAATATCTAGACATTTTATAGTTTGCCAATGTGAATCATAATTCGCACAAACACCCTAGTGTATGTTGTCTGTCTCATTACACTTCACGGCGAAAACAATGATTCTGTTGAATGCTACGACAAATGAATAAAAAACAAAATGCAAATATTAAAATTAAAACAGATTAAAGTTATAGGAACAATATCAGGCCATTACCTTGTTTGAGGAATGTATCCATCAATATCCACAAAACTGTTCCAAATGATGTGTCTTTTAACAGTTTAATATACGAAAAGTGATAAATCTTTTCAGGTATTGGTGTATAGTCTCATTGGTCACCCAAGATAGCACACCTGGCAACTAATTGCATTAAAAACAGTAATTTAGTTAGCCAATAATGGGCAATCAATCAATGTATTGCCGGTTAATCCTTTGAAAGAAGGACGTTGTTTTTACGCAGACACCGACACGGCAGAGTGTATTCAGTATAGATTAGTAAATCTACATACATAAACACTACCTTTTGACAATTCCGCTGTGTAAGATAAAAGTAATTAATCAATCAGCGTGTTATCGGTTAATCCTTTGATCGATGTTT
Organism: Haliotis rubra; assembly: GCF_003918875.1. NCBI lineage: Eukaryota > Metazoa > Mollusca > Gastropoda > Lepetellida > Haliotidae > Haliotis > Haliotis rubra. The sequence continues at coordinate 34,736 of NW_025766173.1, read as the reverse complement.
ATAATGTTGAATATTTACTCCAGACACAAGAAATGCCAAATGGGAACCTTTGTCGGGTAATCTAAGTGTGTTACCACTAATTATACCTGTTATAAATTCATTAACTGACCATCAAGTGAATGATGACAAATAACATGTGTAGGTTTATACCACCTAACACGGGTTACAACAAGGGAGTATTAATTGCTGTATTGCATGTGAAAAACTTATGGGCCGACACTGTTTTGAGAATACAAACAGATTTTTACATGACATGATTAAATATCGAGGGTAAAAACACAGAAATGGGATCCATTTGGATCAGTCATTATACAAATAGGGCCTAATCAATTGTGACAGAAGCGTCTATGAAAACAAGTTGTAACTCGGAAACTAGGCAAAGCAGGAGACAAAATTAAATGCCAGTAGATTGTGAGAACATATAGCTTTCATTTTCCACAACAATTGTCACGATTTCAGGTTTATACAAGCCTGTAAACAAGATAATTTACCCCCCTAAAATGTAGATGAATTCTACATCGGCCCTCAAAGCTATTCCTCATATGACGTCACAGAGTCGCGCCGCTCTGATTGGTTGAAATTTCGTTCGCGGTTGAGAATTGTGCACTGTTGTAAAAAAGGTCGATTTAAGTCAATTAAAGGTCGAAATGAGTAGTTTTAATGACGGGGTTTCATTTATAACGATGCCAGTTAGTGATTTATGTATTTTTACCCCCTAGGGTTTATGTGACCTTTAAGTTGTATAACGCTATCGTTTCATATGAGTATGTTCCTCAGATGTTTAATATTGGTAGCATTTTACCAGTACAGAAAGGCCATGGTAAAAGAAAGGAACATCTTTACGCTTACTTCTGTCATTGGTAAATAATTTGAAAGGCTTCTGCTCTGTAGAATTGAAAAGTGGGCAAAAGAGTACAAAGATTTTCCACACCCCCTTTCAATTTGGATTTAAAAAGGGAGCTGGTGCAGAGATTGCTGCGCTTGTGTTACGTGAAATTGTCTCTTACTACACGGAAAGAGACTCTACAGTGCATCGTACGTTTATGGACAACGAAAAGGCTTTTGACAGAGTTTGGCTTAATGGATTGTTTTATAAATTACACCATTTTGGCATAACCAGAAAACTATGGCGTCTTATCTATATTGTGTGTTCATCCATGCAATCTTATGTTAAGTGTAATGGCCACTCATCCCACGTTTTCCATGTAAGACAGGGTGTTGTCCAGGGTCGTGTTTTATCAGCCTGGTTGTTTACGCTTTATATTAATGATTTGTTGTATGAAGTCATTAACTCAAATTATGGTCTCCCTTGGGGTAATACACCAGGTATTCTTCTAGCTGATGACACCACACTGCTTAGCTGTACTACTAACGTGATTCAGTCTCTCTTGTATATTCTATATGATTATGCAAACAGGTGGCATCTTAAGTTCAATGTAAGCAAAAGTGCAATTATTGTTTCTCCATTGGTAGAAACAACATCCCTGTGAAAACAAGTGTTGTTTATGCCGGTGTGAACGTCTGTACATCAAAATAATACTCTGCTCGCACTCTAGCGCGATTTTTAAAAATGGTTATTTCTTCAACACATAGACATTAATAAGCAAATTCAGTGCATTCAATGTATTCACGCCATCAAAGTTTATCAGTGTGCTAAATACTGTTGATTGTATACACGTGGAAGACTGCTAATTCGAGGGGAATAATCGCCAAGCGATCTTGTCTGTCGCCATGTTGTGATGTTGGTAACGTGCGTTACAGTGAGAGGTACAGTGACTCTCTAGGCATGTGAAAAACTGCGACTCATTGTAAATGTTAATCATAATCATGGCTTATATTTTGGTGGTCTTAACCCCTTACATGCTGTACGTATTTGGCAACATGTAATTCTACCATGTGCTTTGTATGGTTGTAATGTCTGGTGTGAGTTATCTCCCAAGGAATATGATATACCAACATATTTCTGGAAAAAGGTTCAAGGTCTATCTAAACGATCCAGTTCAGTTATTGCAAGAAGCTGTTTGGGGCTCATTTCCATACAGTAATACATAGAGCAGCGAACCCTCATATTCCTCGGAAGGTTAATACGTGCTGATATCAGTTTTGATTTTCAGAAAAATGTTCTGTCATGGATTTGCACAGTTCATGTGCGATGACACTCCTTCAATATATCTAAAGTGTAAGACCGCACCCATCTTTTATACGTTGGCTTTGGTAAGAAAATATGGAATATATGACTTAAATATGTACTGGGAAAGTTCTGTATTTCCAAGTAAACAACTATGGACCCATCAGATTAAAACTGTTATTCATGAAGCGGACAACAAATATATTATCTCAGAACTTTCCACAAGAGCAGCTTTAGCACGGTATCATCTTACTTATGAAAACTGTCAGCAGGTTATGGTATCTTACGTTTGAAAAACATTTATGCTTTTTTTATATTGCAATACTATTACATATCAGCACTTACGCAATTCAATCTCATGAATGTGTTTGTGGTATGTTTGCTCGTGACATTGTTAAACATGTATTTCTTTTATTGTAATGAAACGCTGTATGAAAGAGACAGACTGATTGAAGACTTAATTGATATTCTTGATGTAGAAACATTTAGTAGCCTCTGGAATAATGATGACGATATATTACCTGGTATTTACCTTCAGTTACATTGATGATTTAATATCGTTCAGTAACCATCAAATAGCCAATTGCCTTCAACTGATCTATGCATAAAGATTCAGAGTGACAAAAGAGTATCCACAAAAGTTGTGAAATGTACCTCTCAAAAGTTGTTGGGAAATTGTTCGACATGCAAGGAAATTTGAAATTATCCCTTTGTCATACAGCCTTGTGGAGAGTTTTTGTCACTCTGAACCTCAATGCATTGATCTAAAACTGAAACTGTTGAGGCGGTCCCAGTTGTTTCCCCGATTTCAAGTTCATGTGAGTACAACAGTAAAGGTGAGTTTCCTATTTGATGGAAATTGAAAGATATAACTGAAGTTAAACTTCTGACCATATTACCCTGTATTGATTTTGCCAACCCGAGCAGAAACTCTGATTCATGTGCACAAAGAACCAGATTCGCACAATCGGTGCCCTTTCGGATGCAGACTTCTTTGTCGGAAGGTTTTACCGGCTTTCATTTTACAAAGATATTATCAATGGGTAAGTCAAGTATTTCACATAGTGTTTGTTTTTTATAGTAAACTTCAAATTATGTTTGCTTTTTATTTATGATAAAATGTCCTGAACCTGTAGGTGTATCTTGTTGTCATGCACCACGTTTGTTTACAAACCAACTGGCCTTCATAAAGGTGTAACTAGTGGGTGTTTCATCAACGGAACTGATAGTTGTTAGTATTGTTGAGAAATGGTCGCCTCCTCAAAGGTTATCGTGGACCGACCCAAAACACTCATAAAATAAAACACGTTCAAAACATAGGAATCCGTATGTGACACATTAAGAGCAGAGTATGCCCCAATTCCATGGTGCATAAAAACTGTTTGATGATATTATGAAATAAAGGCATTTATTAATTCACTCATTGAAATAATATCCCTTTTCGCCCTTTTCACATGTGCATGTTCCTCACACTGTGGGTGTGCGCTCTCGAATCCTGGATAAGGGACTCAATCTAAAAGATTTACTGTAATTTTACTGAGAGCAACATTAGCGTATTCCGGCAATATTCACTCAAGCACATTTTATGGTCAGTAAATTTTATGAGTGAGTGAGAATATTTAACAAAGCGTTTAAAAGCCAAAGGTTTGTTGTCATCCATCCACTAACAGCCGTTTGGCCAGCAAAACATCATCATCATCATCATCATAAAGATCTATATAGCGCCATTAACAGAATGCAAAGTTAGACACCGTTTGGTTTGTTTTTAACGAGTGATATGCTCATCGAGCGCGTCCAGTTTGGCTACGTTGACCACGAGCGATCCGCGAATGGTTTGCATGGCCTTGTCCTGCCCTTACAGCTCCCGAAAGGTAAATTCGAACCCGGGCAAGCGTTCGTTCCGGTACGTGGTCAATAGTTTTTCGACGTCATTCGATGCGTCTTGAGCGCGTTATGGTACGTCACTCAAATCATCTCGACTGAGTGCAACTCGCCAAGGCATGGAGCTCGGCATTCGCTTCGTAAAGCCTTGTCGAACTTCCCGCTTATTGTGTCGATAACTGGTTATATTTACATTGTCGCGGATAAAGTCGACACCGTGGCGACTGGCCAGTGTGGACAAAGCAAGAGGTTTTTCTCGTACGGGAGTGCATGAGATCGATACCGGAGCATCTTTTGCACTCGCGGTATCCCTTTATGATCGAGTTCGAACTTCTGCAAGGATCGCGATAAAGAGGAGCTATATTTTCTTTTGCTCCAGGGCATCGTAATAATCATCGACGGTCGTTTTAGCAGATCATCGCCCATGTTTCTTTGCGCGAACGAGGTCTCCTCGTCGATCGAGCAAGGGGTTCGATCGTCCCCAAATCGTCCATGCGGAATATTGTCGCCAAAACCACCTTCAGCCATGGTTCTATTAAAGACTTTTGTGAACTTTGAGGATTGGACTGTTCCAACTCTTATCGGGCGTTTGTGAGTATAAAATGTACTGTTGTCAGCAGCTAATGAGTGTTGTAACTATGACACTGAACTCAGTCTGTTTCCCACTTCGGTGAAATTTATGGCAATGTTTATACACAAGATACACGTGTTTTTGCTATTTTTTAGCTGACATACTAGTACGCATATCAGCTCACAATGCCGGATGTTTACAGTAGTCTCTGTGTTGTAGTTGGTAGGGATCTTCAAGTGAGTTACTACTTTCTATGAGAGTTTGATTTTTTTTAATTTATATATTTTGTTTAACCTGAGCATTAGATTGTTCCAATTCATTATCGGACGTTTGTGAATATAAAATGTACAGTTTTCAGTTCATGAATGTTGTATCTATGAAAACTAGTACACGTGCTTTGCTATCTTTAGCTGACGTTCAGTTGCGTATATCCGCTCACAATACCGGATGTTGTAGTCGATAGGGACTCTTCACGTTAGTTACTATTTACTTTTGAATCTAACTTTGGCTAAATATTTTGTCCATTATCCCATTTGTTATGCTTTTATAACGCACGAACGAGGTTATCATAGCCGGTACACTTTTATCAAATCATTTCGCTAACTTATTTTCCTTATTGAATGATGAAAAATATATGTGCATGTCAACGATAACGAATAATAGCTGGGTTTGGAAGAGAGGTGGACAAGTCAACCCTTTTTCTTGGTTTTTAACTCTAATTTCTTTTCTTTTTTAAAAAGAAATATAGTTTTACTTTGTTTCTACACACAAGCATCTATGTCGTCCTTTTCATTGTGTTTATCTCTCTCTTTCCTCTTTATTTTTCCTATGCATCAAATTTTTGTTTCCAATACGGTACAAATTTCGCATTCTTCTGTAACAATACTCCAATTTTTCTTTGCATTGTAACTTTCTCTCACCTCGCTATCTTTCTTATTAAAATAAATTTGTTGCCAACATTCCAGTACAAATCTCCTTCACTTGTAACAATACCCCAATTTCCAATCATCTTAAAACAACCACTATAACATTTTGTTCAAAGCCCTTTCCTTTTACATCACTTATGAAGCATTTTATTTTGAGATCACTGCATTCAAGAACTATTGTTTAGTATCTCACTGTGGATAAGACAAAGAAAATTAAAATGATTTCAGCTAACTGTAGAGGCTTAGCTGACAAAAGCAAACGAAAGGAAGTGGTGAATTTATTTAAGAAAAAAAGCTTATTCTATAATCTGTTTACAAGACATCCATGTCAATAAAGAAGTTATTAACAGAGTGAAAATGAATGGGGACTGCAAAGTATAATTGCACCATTTAACTCTAGAGGAGTAGCTATACTCTCAATAATGACATCGATCTCACTATAAATAGAACACTAGAGGATGAAAACGGTAATTATATTGTTGCAGATGTAACCGTAAATGATACACGATTTACCAATTGGATGGACCTAATATTGATGATCCCAATTTTTATTTAAAATTATTTGAAAACATCTGTAGTTTTGATAATGAATCCAAGCTATTGTTGGTGACTGGAATCTGGTTCTGATCCTTCCAATGATTTGGAAAATTACAAAAATATTAACAACCCCAAAGGCCAGATATAGTTTTAGACAAAATTGAATCCTTAGATCTTATTGATATCTGGCGGGAACTAAATCCTGATTTAAGAAAATATACATGGTGGAAAAAACAGACCATTCAGCTATTAGTTTTACTTTCTCAAACACTATTAATCAAAAAGAGGGAGGGGTTACTGAAATTCAATACTTCTTTACTCTTAAATCCCGATTATGCTGATTTAGTCAGATCAATCTTAAAGGGAGACGACCAAAGAATACTCAGATATTAACTCTTATGCTGAGAATGTGAATGACTCAGATATCAAACTTAAGATAGATGACAGCTTGTTCTTAGAAACATTTCTGATGAATGTTTGAGGTTAATCAGCATCTTTTTCATCTTATCTTAAAGAGAAAAACAAAGGACAAAACAAATGAGTTAGAAACTAAAATAAGAGACTGTGAAGATACCATTCGAACAAAATTTCCAAACGTAGATGAAGCCTTACTATCTGAACTTTCTAAATTAAAATCAGAACTAAAACAAATAAGGGAAGAAGAGATACGATTCAACTCAGAAAAACGGAATTCTATGGTATGAAGGGAAAACCAACAAAATATTTCTGTCACTTAGAAAATAGGAATTATGTTAGCAAATCAATTAATAAAATTATTACAGATAAGAATGACAGAAATTACTGAGACAGCGATGCAGTCTTAAATGAACTTAAAGAGTTCTATAAAAACTGCATTCTTCTGCTCAGAACTATGGGAATGATGCATGTTTAGAAAATGTGATAACTCCAACCTTGAGTCACCAACAGAGAGACAAATTGGAAAAGAATTAGACATAAATGAAATATCATTGGCAATAAAAGTAGGAAAAAATAACAAAAGCCCCGGTATAGATGGATTTTGCAATTGATTTCTTTTAATTCTTCTGGAAAGAACTAAAGGTCTGGATTTTCAGATTTATCAAAGATCTATGAACTGGAGACCAATTACTTTTATTAAATGCTCTGCATAAATTAATAAGTGCATGTATGTCAAAATCGGTTAAAAACTAACCTTTATTCCCTGATACATAACAACCAGACTGGATTTATACCTGGCAGAACATTAAGTGAAAACACAAGACTATTATATGTTTGAAACTAAGAAAAGAGACATGTCAGGGTTTATTAATTGTGATCGACTTAAAAAAGTAGCATTTGAAACAGGTTTCAAAGGATTTTATCAATTCTGTCCTAATAAAATTTGGTTTTGGTCCAAAGATTATTATCTTAACATATGGCACAACTTCATGTGTTATTCAGAATGGGCATCTCTCTGATTTCTTCCCAGATCAACGGGGTTGTAGGCAAGGGGGTCCCATATCTCCATATCTATTTCTTTTGTTGCTGAAATCCCTAGGATGCATGATACGACAACATGAAACTATCAAGGGTATTATAATTGATGATCAAGGATACAAATTAGGTCAATATGCAGATGACACTGAATTATTTTTGGATGGCTCAGATGATAACTTGTATTCTGCTATAGACACACTAATACATTTTACAATATGTCAGGAATAAAGATAAACATAGATAAGACTAAAGCAATCTGGATTGGCTCAAAAGCTGGTAGCAGGGATATACTATGTCAAGATTTGAATATACAATGGCAAAAGAAAACAATTTGAAATATTAGGAATTAAATGTACTCCGGATTTGAATAACTTATGGGTTATTAACACAAAGAAAAGACCAGAGTGAGTGAGTAAGTTAATATTTAACGTCACATCGACAATATCTCAGCCATATCGTGACGAAAACAATTTATACAATATAAAGAAAACTTTTGAAGATTAAAACCTGTCGAATAGAGAATCACAGATATGAATAAAACTAGCGAGCAAAGCTAAAACATTTCAATTAAAGAGGACAATACAGTATAAAACACGGGCTATAGATCGCCAACAACTGAAGGTAGATCACCATACTAGGAACCATGGGGACTTACATTATTTTGCTACCTGCATGGATCCTAGCTGGATTTAGACCATCCCTTCAGCCGCTGGCGATTGTTGGAAAATGTAGCCGGCAGTTAAAAGAACAAAGATACTACGTTTAAAATATGGTAAAATTTACATTTTACTTTAAAAGTTTTGGGACTTAAGTACCCTACCAGGAGGACAATAATTTTACAGTCCTTTAACCCCTTTGAGGGTACAGCCACTAACAATCTAAGTTACTAATCTAAATTACCAATCTTAAAAAATATGTCTATTTACATAATACATTAATCAGAATTCATCAAACAAATCAATTTCTTTTAAAAACACAATAATTAAATGATAATCAACATTTGTAAAAGATCCTTCATTGTTTTTACATTGAAATATTTATCCCTTATGCTGGAGAATTCAACACAGTCAAGCAGGACATGCTTGACCGTGGTTCTCTCATCACAAAGGATACAAACGGAGGATCCTCACCTTTTTAATACATATTTGTGAGTATAGCAGTATGTAGCCAATGCGACATCGTCGCATAATGACCTCCTCAAATCTGGACTGACAACCAGAAGTAGGTGTAACGCTGATAGGAAAATTACTGTTATTAAGACATTGGCTCTTTCAAAATTAGTTCATATTTTTAACACTTTACCTAACCCTCCAGGGATTTTATCACCACGCTTGAGAGAGTATTTTTACATTCATCTGGAAATGACAAAATGACAAAATCAAACGGAGCACTTTAAAAAAGATAACAAAATGGGGGTGGGGGCTACGGATGATTGATATTAAAACATTTGTTAACGGCATGAAGTTATCTACACTCAAACTATACTTAATAAACACAACAAATCCTGGTAACCCATGCAATTTTCCTTTTAAGGATATACTAAAATATGGAGCAATTTTTTTCAAAATATAGGTGCAGTTGATAATCCTTTTGGAAAGACGTATTAAAAAGCATGGAAATGATATTGTATTAAAAATACCATAGATCTTATCCAAACTTTTTATGGCTGAATAACAATTTCAAAAACTCAGTTCACATCATTAGTCACTGGGCTAAAAGTGGAATCTTGACGATCAAAGATCTTTGTGATGAACATGGGTTTATATCCTTTGATCAATTGAAGCTTAAATTTGATATAAACGGTACTCACTTAGATCTTGGATATATTATATATATTTTACCTGAACCTTGGAAAAGACTTTAAAGAAATATAGATTCATAAACATTAATGGCCTCACAATAAATTCACTCCAAAAAGGTTTCATATCCCCAAGAAAAGGTTCAAGATTATTCTAAGATAAATTGTTATCTGAAAATGTTAAACCTCACATGTGCCAAAAAATGAAAACATTATTTGACTGTATTGATTTTGATTGACATTTGATTTTTTAATATTTGTAGAAAGAATTTAAGAGACGTGAAACTGTTAGATTTTCAATATAAATTTCTGCACGGAATTGTTTATACCAAAAAGAACTGTTTAGAATGAATCTGGTGGACAATACAATATGTTCTTTGTGTAATGATTTTGTTGAAACCTTATGCCATGTATATTGGGAATGTAATGAAACCAAAACTTTCTGGAAGAAACTTGAACAGTGGATTACGAAAACGTATCCAAACACTTAATTTGACAAAATCTTTGATCTGGTTTGGCTTTTTAGGTAAGAACCCATTCCTGAACCACATAATCTTATCTGCTAAGAGATATATTTACACTTGCTCTTTGACAAAAACAATTCCAAAAAGTTGATAATTACTTAAGGACATTGAAAGACATATTTACCACTGAATCATTCATCTCCAGAAGAAATAATAATGTTGAAAGATTTTTTAGCCAACCGGTTTCCTCTCTCATCCCTGAATTTAACCCTGAATGACTATTAAACAAAAACATATCACTGATATTGATATTCCAGTGTACTTAGTGTACTATATATCGCTATTGAGCCCACTAGCTGCTATGCGCACATATTCCTCTATATGCTTGTACTCATCATGTTTTGTACTCATCACATTGGGAACAATAAAAACAAACAAAATAAACAAAAAACAAACAAAACCTTTACCTTCTCAATCCCATAGAGCGTGTTTTGGACCTTATAGGTCGCAGGACGTTCTAGAGATCCCCATTACGAAACCGCGACAAAGCGCAGGTATGTTGGAATACATCAGCTGAAAGTCAACGTCTGATACAGTCAGATAGGGAGGAGAGTCAGGAATGTTACTGCTGCTGAAGGAGGTTACATCAGATTCTGACTTTGTGCTCGCTTATTCATATATGTGTTATTTCTTGTGGATTGTTAGCCAGAATCTTGAAAATGAACTGACCCGTGAAGATCCGGGTAAGACTTGATCTTTCAGTAACCCATGCTTGTCGTGAGGGGGACTAACGGAATCGGGTGGTCAGGCTCGCTGACTTGGTGCGGCGTAAAACTAAACTCACTAACTCACAGATGAACTTACTTGTTAAAGTCATACGACCATAGTGAATTATTTGACATGTTTCCTTCTCGATCGTTTAGACTTGCCATATAACTATTCCATTTATTGTTGTTTATCCAGATAGTTAATTGAATGGACTTCCGGATTAGTTCGTTTGCTATGGTTAAATGTTACCCATTGGAACTCTTAACATATGCTGTGTTGTGATACCTTTTTAACGTGTTATTTTCAAACACCTATTCGTAGCATCACTTCGTTAAGTACACACACAAGACATCTTAAAAAACTATGAAACAAAGTTGACTAAGTCATTTACAGCACAAAAGACTACTACGCAGGACAAATTGATTTACGAGTTATTTCATGTTGTTGAAAAAAAATTGTTGTCATAAATAATTACGACCACAAAAAGCACCACTCCTTTTCCCAAAACGTCAAGTCATGATAGTCGGGTCGATATCTACGTTACGTCTTGACTATCAGTGCGGTACGTTTTTCGTGAATACTTTAAACATCAAGCGCTGAGATTAAAGCGTTGATTCGTCAAAGTCAGTTTACCGTCTCACACAATGGCGTTATGTTATAAGTCAATTTATGTTATCGCCCTACCACCACGATATAAACAACACAACACAACACAACACAACACAAGCGTGTCGGACGATGAACATAGATATTTGATGTGGCCATAGTTCTGAACAAAATCACCGGCGAGCCGTGACGTCTTTACAGTATCTAGAAGGTTTTGTCCCATAGATAAAGGGAATCTCTCGAGTCTCAAGTGAGAGGACTCGTCACAGATGACTATGTTTTCGCTTATTCCTACGCCACTTGGCGAAGAAGTTGCCATGTGGACTGTTTTCTCTGTCAGGATCGTGGTATCGATCCATCAACAGTTACGAGCGTTATCTCCAATAACCGTTATTGACAAAGAGAACTAAGGCGCATTGTAAACCAAAAGTCACTGTGTTCTTCAATCTGATTGGTTGAAAAGCGTGATCAAATGGTATTCGATTCCCGGAAATTCGCTGCGTATTAATACATACAAACATCGCTCACGACATTGTATTGTTACGTCGTCAGCTGTGATGACGTCATTCAAATCATATGTGACGTAAAGTCCGAATGACGTCACAAATGAGCAGTTCAGATGCTACCATGAGAGACAGCCGAAACGGCCGGTTGATTACATTTCACTGCTGTACCCGTACACGATGTCAATGAGTGCAGACACAAAACGTGTGTGGACCTTTTGGTTTACTTTTGTGTTTACAATATCGATAAACATCATAATGTTGGCGTCGGTTCCAAATGAATTCCCGTGCTTCAAATACTCAATAACACCCAGAAATTGGCCAACACATGATGTATATCTCCTAATTTTGATCTGTCAATTTACAGTTGCTTCAATGTCAATACCTAGTCCCTTGGTATTCGTTACTTATTCGTTGTGCTGAGTTTCGTATGGCTCAAAGTATTTACGTAGGTCACCTTCGACTTCGACACAATAGTGTTTGAAACAATCGAGTAAAGATTGGATAATCGATCACTTTCACAAATCATGTAGACAGTTCACTCATTGGCACCAAGATATTGGGATGAGGTCTCAGTAGGAATGAAACGACATTTTACTATTGTGTAATAAGCAAGTTTCCACGGAGTTTCATCATTTCTAATTCAACGGTTACTCTTAATTATGTCGGATAGATTGGATGTTAGACAAGGCCACCTCCAGGCACTCTACTATCTTAACTCTGGCTACAATGTGTGAAGCCCATTTATGGTGTAACCTCGCCGTGATATTGCTGAAATATTGCTAATATGGCGTAAACCCATATTCACTCACTAACTCTAAGTCGCGGCCAATAGCGAAGACGCAAACGTCACCCAAAACGCCATGGCGTCGTGACATCCATTCAGACAAGGACCTACTGGTACAAAGCCTCTTTGGTTAGGTGATCGTAACTTCCCACTATTCTGAGGTCATCATCTTCTTTTAAACAACCCCTTCTAAGATGATAAATAAGGATCAAAACGTAAGGTGAGAACTATACTTTGTCAAAACAATTCGCGTAAAATTGGATGCATTCGCCACATTGCATGAAGATAGTAACAAAATTAAAGGGAACTATGAGATTATTTCGGGATCGGGATTTCCAACGATGCTCAATGTCAGTAAAATTAAAGTGTTAGGGTTAATATTTATCGTCACATCGGCAATATTTCAGCCATATCGTGACGAGAACAATTAACCATTATACCATAGATCAATAAAACTAGATATTAAAAGCCTGTTGACGAAGGAGAGTAAAATTACTAGTGCATCACAGATATTGAAGTGAAATTATCAAAAAACGATATTATTAAAGAGAACAATACAATATAAAAACAGGTTATAGATTAACAAATAACTGTAGGTAGATTACCACGAGACCATGGGGACCAGTAGAGTTAAGGGATGGCTAAAGATGGAGTAGAGGTCTTTTAGATGTAACTGTATCTCTCAATACAGCCCTGATCTGACAGTTTTCTCACATTCATGTGAATGTACACATCTGTTGATGATCAGATGACATGATGCATATGGTAAATGACTTGCCTTTGCGGGTGTTTATGACTGGTGAGGCGTATGGGGCAGACAACGATAACCGATTCATTCATATTGCTATAATTGCTTTCTCATAAGAGTTCAAACATATTCATATGAAATTATCTGTGTTTTTTTTCACTCAACACTTTTCATTGCTTCAGAATGGTGTCTCAATGTCATGACTAGGTGTCAAGACTAGATTTCAACATTGTGTGATACAATCACATAAAATGTAACCTGGTAATCCATCTTCCTAATTGACAGAGACGATGCGAGTTCTGTATGGCTTGGGATGACCAGATCGGGGTCTACGTGGAAATGGTTTGATCTTGACAAGCCTGTTTCAAACGGATACACGAACTGGGCTGCATCACGTACGTATCCCCAAGAGTGTAAATGCCCCAACGTTGATATTGTAAGTTGCTTTAAAGTGAGTGAGTTTAGTTTACTCTGCTTTTAGCAATATTCCAGCAATATCACGGCGGTGCTTTGAGTGAGTGAGTGAGTGACTTAGTTGTACACCGCACTCAGCAATATTCCAGATATATGGCGGCGGTCTGTTAATAATCGAGTCTGGACCCGACAATCCAGTGATCAACAGCATGAGCATCGATCTGCGCAATTGGGAACCGATGACATGTGTCAACCAAGTCAGTGAGCCTGACCACCCAATCTCGCTAGTCGCCTCGTGCGACAAGCACGCGTTCGTGGGTTCGAACCTGGGATTCGGTGTGATGACTTGCTGAAACGTTTCATCCTTCTCATGTGAATGGGGACGAGATGGTAGTCTAGTGGTTAAAGTGTTCGCTCGTCACGCAGAAGACCGGGGTTCGATTCCCCACATGGATACAATGTGTGAAGACCGTTTCTGGTGTTCCCCGCCGTGATATTGTTGGAATACTGCTAAAAGCGGTGTAAAACTAAACTTACTCACTCTTATGTGAATGGTAAGTAGAGCGAACGGATTGCCCATTCGTCCCCTTTGAAACGCAAAAATCTTAAGATCGCGGGCTCGAATCCCGGTCGCCCTGGTTTTGTTCATAGGCCCATCATCACCTACGAGTCCTCTGGGCATCTTGGAACTGGTAAATGTGTATGTCCAGTTTTTCATTCAACTTAAAGCTGACCCCATCCATGTTCATGAAGATCAGGGTTAGAATTAGTCTTCAGTAACCAATGTTTGTCGTAAGAGGCGACTAACGGGATCGGGTGGTCAGGCTCGTTGACTTGGTTGACACATGTCATGGGATCCCAAATGCGTAGATCGATACTCACTGGACTGTCTTTTCCAGACTCGATTATTTACAGACCTCCGCCATATAGCTGCAATATTGCTGAGTGCGGCGTTAAACAACAAACCAACCAGCGACACGTTATAAATGGAGAATCGTTTCAAGCGTCTTCACAAAAAACAACAGCGATGTCGCTCACACATTCAGTTGATACTGATTATATTGTTAAATATATCTACCCCTTTTAGAACCTGTCGGGGTTTACAGTTGTGCAGTAATGGCCGGTACGTCATCAAAATGGACAACACACGATTGTACCAGCAATGCCGGTGGGATTGCCTGTCAACGGCAGCCTGACTTAAAGACAGGTAAGCAAACGTTACGTTTATTGACAGGGATGGATCCAGGATTTGGGAGAAGGTGAGGTGAGGTGAGGCGAAATTGGGTTTAACGTCGTGCTTGAGAATATTTCGCTCATATGACGACGTGCATGTGTGTGTATGTGTATGTGCGGCTGCTTGTACTAGCCCAGACTGAAGCTGGTTTTATAGTGCTAGCCCACTGAGATACCATGCCGCAGTGAAGCATGACTACCCCACTCAGACACATTATACTGACTCCGAGCCGACCAGTCCTTGTTGTACCCATTAATGCTGAACGCCAGGCAGGGACAAACAAGTACCATATTTTAACGTCTTTTCGCATGACGCGGTCGGGGATCGAACCCGCGACCTTCCGCTCTCCGGACGGACGCTCTAACCACTACACCACGGAGGCGGTCTTTTGGAGAAGGGGTGTAGCACATATATCCTGAAGTTCATAGGTTAGGGGCAAATGCTCTTCCGGTAATTTTTTTCGGGTGAAGAAGGGGAGCGCACCCCGCACCCTTCTCTGAATCCGTCTTTGATTAGTGCGTATGCTTAGTTTCTACGACCCATTCATACAATTTTTAGAATTACTTTTCCTTTACTCTGAACGTAATTTGTTTCTGAGGATAGTGAAGACTGAATTCTTTGCACTGGCGTTATGTATATATTTCATACAAGCTTTCCAAAACGTGAAGATCCGATTTACAAATGATCTTCAGTAACTTGAACTTGTTTTAAGAGGCAACTAACGAGATTGGCTGGTCAGGTTCGCTGACTTGGTTGACACACGTCATCGTATCCCATTTGCGTAGATCGATGCTCATGATGTTGATCACTGGATTGCCCGGATCTTCACGGGTCAGATCAATACAGAAGCATTGTTTCAGATACTTTATTACCTTAAATCTTGAACTAAAAGTTTCAACATAAATTGGGATAAGTCAGAGAGTCTTATTGCCGTTCAAGAAAGTCCACTCTTTGACCGATCCCAGTGAACATAACGAAGAAATGCACATCCAAACTATGGACTCGATCGGTGTTTAGCTGACACGTAACGTTAACTCTCAGCAAGCTATAAAATTCTACCAGAGCATATGTTTGACATGATATCGCCCAGTCGATCAACTATGAGGACAATATGTAAATGACACAGAATTATGAACTACTTCTGCAATCTCATCCCGACATATCTATGTTGTCGACCATTTTGATGTCCTCTATTTGGTATATTACGACGCGCTGTGACTGCGACTGTGACTGTGACTACCTAAGGAAGTTCTTAAGAAACTTGTTTCATCTAATGATGGTATCTGTTTATTGTAACCCAACAACAAAAGATGTTCAAAAAAAGCATGTCGTCATATATTTGATCATGTAAACTCTCCATTAGAAGAACTAATTTCTTCCGCGTCGCTGAATGGCTGTTATACATAGTCATACGCCATACGTGCAAAATGAAAATTGCGAAATGCATCGCTTAAATTGTGAAATAGTGGAAGAAAAAATACAAGAATTGACTTTTATTTGTGTGAGGTCACTGGAGTAGGTATCTTCACAGAATGAGGGCCAAAAATTGTATGAACGTCGTCGAAAAATATGGTATGTGTGCACATGCGTGTGTGGCTGTATGTGATAGACTGGATCAATGTTTACTTTGTTTGTTTGTTGTTTAACGCTGCACTCAGCGATATTCCAGCTATATGGCAACTGTCTGTAAATAATCGAGTCTGGATCAGACAATCCCGTGATCAACATCATGAGCATCGATCTACTCTATTCGGGATACGGTTAGGCCGTCCGTATTTTTTTCTGTGTTTCTCATCTCCCGACCAACCCAAATTTTCCTTACGACGGAACAAAAAAATAAATTATATCACAAAATGCCGCCGACAGCAATAATTTCAGCCCGATCAAACGAAAAATGTGTCTTAAAGTAAACTTTGAAAAAATATAATATTGTAAAAAGTCTCTCAAGCATCTAAATGGGCCATTCGTAACTACTAGCCTCTTTCCGTCACCTACATCCGGCTTGCCAGAATGACACGAGTAGTTACGAATGTTATTGTAGAGTCACGGAAAGAGGGCGAGTAGTTACGAATGGGTCCAACCTTAAACTGAGACAACGCATGTCTTCTGCGCGATGGGATCGGGGGCTGTTCTTGTTACTAAACACTTTAGAGACAGTTAACCAGTACAGCCTTCACCATCACGTTCACGCTGATGCATATGGACAGTATATCTTTTCCGATGATATATCAATTGTGATATCCGGAAATATTTGTTATTTGATTCCATGATACACTGGGGATAGCCATGACTGCTTATATTGCATTAATGAATCGCAAAATGGCCATCGAAGCGAGGCGGTGGAATCAGCTGATCGTTTTCAGGTCATGTTTTGTTGACGTTTTGCAATCGGTAATTCAAATCTGGCACTAAATTTCTGAATATCACACTTTTAAGCCTGCAGTGTATTTCTGCACATGTACTCAAATCTATATTGTATTACTCCGATTAGGCTACATTCGTGTAATTCAGTACGGTCGGGAGCTGATATTGAGGGCGAAATGTGAACACATTGTTATGCAACGTGTGAATTTCGTCGTGAATTGTATCTGATATTTTTGTATGATGGTGCGTGTGTGCTTTAAGATTACATTACACATGCATGACTTTATTCAGTCATTGAACAGTATTATCTGTTAAATTTGTAAATGAAATATATAATGCACACACATATCTACATGGAATTTATGTCATCAAAACATATTTGATTTTAAACACATTTTCTATGTTAATTTCTAACAAACAGATATGACACTAAAGTTTTCACCAGAACCGTTGAATGAAAATCAGAATATAAAGCTATAGCTAGATAGTATATGGTCTGTCACGTGAAATATTTAATCAACATTATGTTACTAAAACAATAAGATGCATATGTCATTCTATACACATAGAATTCTATCATACACATCCTCTTTATGGTCAGAATGATCCGTTATTTGTTAGGACAAATCTCTGTAAATGAGTACTTGTGTTTAGAGGTTGAATGGTGTTAAATTTTTGTAAGAAATGGCTCAATAAAATAACGCATATACTGGACAAAAATAGTTAGGGATATATGTAAATTTTGAAATTCTGAATAATTATCTATTCATTCATTGACACACTGATAAAATATCAAACATAAAAATACCAACATCCTAACTTATTTTGTCCAATATATAATGACTCACAGTACTGACTGATGGGCACATTTCATAAGGGCTAAATCTTTTATTTCAAACTATGATGACTGGTATTTGTGCTGCAACCGACTAATTGGATAATAGGTGTATGGTACATTAAGCATGCGTCAGAAACAAAGTGTCAGAATTTGAAAACAAAATGAAATATGTGAAGAACTGCTGATCAAAACTCACTATTCATATTTATAATTAAAGGTTACATTCTACACAGAATTTCTTCAATTGTCAGGAATGTGTAATAATCACAAATTTGCGATAAAGGTCCGTTGGTTGGAGGTGTATCTCCGATTCTTTATACACTGAGGTCGGTGGTAGTATGAGAACAACTTGTTAAATTTGATTGAGGCAATAGTTGAAGAATTGCCGTCGGAAATAACATAAGGGTGGATATATAAAGTAAGTTTACATTATTTCATAGATGCTATGACACCCGAGACTTACACTGTCTCGCATAATACAACTTTTTTTCCTAATATATGATATCAATGATACGGAAACATATTCGACTAATAATCTCTATATATGCTCACATCCATACTGTCACCAGTCCGGTATTCCGACTGCCTGTGTAGGGACGACCTCGAGCAGGATAATGCTGCTCGTAGGAAACGCCCTGGGGTTGAGCTGGAACTCCGCTCACCTAATTCCTGTAAGAGAGAAAGTATTTTACAGCCACATTGACAAGGTTCTTCCCGAAAGGGAGGTAATAAGCTGAGATTATATTCTACTAAGACATGTTTTACTCCAGCATTTTATGTCTGTCATAGCATCCCAAGAGCACATAGAAGTGCATTAGCAAATTTAGATGTGGCACAGCACCAATCAATATTGATCTGGGCAGATATGCCAATATTCCTCTACAAGAGAGAATATGTTTCAATTGTGTGAATGTAACTGAGGATGCCACGTTTGACTTGATTGTCCAGTGCACAGTGTCGAGCGAAAGAATCTTATTGATAATTGTCTTAGACTTTGTCCGGGTTTTATGAATATAAGCCATACTCGGAAAACTGCTTTTATCTAATGAAATTTTATGTTCTGAAAGTGCCCAAACCTGCCATAGTATTTTGAAAAAGAGAAAATGTGTTTTATATCAGTAACATGTACGAAATAGGTTTTATCGAGAATATTCAGTTTTATCACTTGTAAATACTTGTACATATATCGTCTCTCATAACTCTGTACGGAGTGACCCGTGTATTGCTGTTTTTATAATGTATATTGTAATGTACCTTGTAACGGGGTGAGACGTAATAAAATATCTCTCTCTTCATGTATACTGAAGAAGTTTGAGCTCAATTATTCCTTCGTCTTCGTCAGCGTATTGTTCGTATAATTATGAGCTAATTCCCCAGTCGACTCATATGTATTCGCAATTAATATACTTTTCCAAAAAAGAAACGCATAACCCAGAAATCTGTTGCGAAAATGTTGTATTTTCAAACATGTATAACTCGTCCACAAATAGACTTTAGTACATGCATTTTCGCATCAGTTTCGAAGAAGGAAATGTCTATACAACCAAGTGGATAATTTTAGATAACGGAGACATTGTGCGCCATGGTGACGACGTAGCACGGGTCCGACGTCGGATCTCCTGGCTCTCAATCCAATCTCTCTCAACCTGTTCCGTACAGTTTGACCGGATATCCTCCGAAGTCCAGGCACCATGGCTGCTCTGCTCTCAGCCGTGGCATACGATCTCGCAAATGTCGTACCCGGATGTACCGATCTTTGGCTACAGTGGTGACTCGAGGTCCGCCTGTGCGGGGACGGTCATTGGTTATGTCTGTTTGGCTGTAACGAGCTGTAAGCCGTGATATCGTGCTCAGACTAACATTCAGTCGCCTGGCAACAGAAAATTGGTAATCTCCAGCGTGCATTCTTTCAATGGCGAGGTTCGGTGCCGCAGCGTCAGGACGTGGCGTAGTGGTTTGACCTTGAAACACGTCACAATTTAATTCTGGAAATCGAGAAACTATCCGCACTGTGGCCAGTTTCTGAGAAAGGATTTAACTAAATTCAACCTGCAGTTATTATGAATATATGCCAAGGATGAAACAAATTTTAAAAATGTCGAAAACTAATTTAAACTACCTCGCCCTGGGCGAGAATGTTCTCCGAACTTAAGAGTTATTAAGCATCTCGCGCATGGGCGAGACTGTTTTACTTTGCTCAAAATTCATGTTTTGGGGTTTGTATGTGAATGAAATTTTCATGGGTCGGCATATACGGTATTACAAGTCGAGGCATATTTTATAATTATCAATTCAAATGTGTTTCAGACTTCAGTAATTCTTTGTTTTGTATCTCCAGATGCCACCAACCTCGCTCTTGAAGCAGAGACTAAAATTATGCACGACGTGAACGGTGCAGTGGCGGTTGACGGAGAGCAAAACTTGACATCTCTTCCTGCACTGACAATGCATCATTCAATAACTACTATATAATTATTGACCTGGGACAAAATTCCAGCATTACTCATATCGGCCTATTTGCGAGTAAGTTACTTTGTAATAAGACAATTTATTTACCTGAGTCATCTTTTGGAACTTAAAGCACTTTTGTGAATTAAGTCATACATGATGATGTTCATATCAATTCATTAGACAATCCAGTGATCGACTGCATGAGCATTGATATACGCAATTGGGATACGATGACACCAACGTTAGCAAGCCGGACCACCCGATCCAGTTGGTCGCCTCTTACCATAAGCATGGGTTGCTAAAGATTAATTCTAAGCCGGATTTTCATGGGTAAAATCGACAACGGCACCCTGATAATGTTGAAAACGTCGAGTCACTCACTCCTCACAAAGCAATGTCCTTCAAGTGTTTGGGTAGCAATTGAGATTCGCTATGCATGTCATTTCCCAGGCTTGCGGCATTGTGTTGAATAGTACTCACTGTAAGGCAAATTGGGCACCGTTAACTACTGAAACAACAACGACCATCTGTCCCGATTGTGAGTAGGAATCCGTAATCCGCTATAATTGTGAACCTTAATATATCAACAACAAAAAACATATTGTGGGTTCCACCAAAGTTGTAAATGTTTATCAGGCGACTGACAGGATCGGGTAATCATGAAGATCCGGGTTAGAATTATCTTAAGTAACTCATGCTTGTCGTAAGAGGCGATTGGATGGTCATGCTCGCTGACTTGGTCGTCACATGTCATCATATCCCAAGTGCATAGATTGATGCTCAAGCTGTTGAACATTGAATTGTCTGGTCCAGATTCGACTATTTACAGACCGCCGCCATACAGCTGGAATATTGCTGAGTGAGGCGGCAAAGAACATCCAATCCAATCCTATGTAAATGTTTATTATATGGTAACTAAAACACAAATGGTAAATTTGAAACCACGTAAGGAGCGAATTTAAGCAAACTCACTAACTATATGTCATTCATATTGCTAGAATATCCCGTGGAGAACACTACGGTGCATTTCAGTACCACCTGTACCGACAGAGATGACTGCTGGTCCAAATGCATCGTAGCTTCCCATAGAAGAAGAACTCAGTGGATAAATACCTGCGCTGCTGGCCACAGTAACAAGGCACACTTCATCCGACTAGTATTTCCAAATTTTCAAAGCATAAGTATCTGCGAAATCATCGTACTTGGTGGTGAGTGGTAACCCATAATCTATTATATGGTCTCTGCCATAAGGGACTAAAGGCGATGGTGGTAGCCTCGTGGTTAAATCGTTCGCTCGTCACGCCGGAGGCCCTGTTTCGATTCCTCACTTATGTACAGTGTGTGAAGCATTCTTTGGTATCCTCCGTCATGATATCAGGGGTGGAAATAACCCATTGCCCGACGCCCGAGTCCAGTGTATTTTTTCTGTCGGGCAAGCAAATTTGTATGTCACACTGTACCGGTGTCCAGTTGACTTTCCAATATGAATTATGTTGTTTATTTAAAAAAGCAACAAGAAAAGGGCCGGTATAGTGGAAAAATTATCAGGGCAAGTGATTTTACATGTGCCACTGTACCGGAGTACACTAGCAATTTTAAAGTTATTTCCACCCCTTGATATTGTGGAATATTTCTAAAAAGCGGCGTAAAACCATACTCACTCTCGACACCTTACGTCATTTGGTTTGAACATGTGAAGATCAGGGTTAGAATTGATCTTCAGTAACCCATGCTTGTCGTAAGAGGCGAGTAACGGGATCGTATGGTCAGGCTCGCTGACTTGGTTGACACATGTCATCGGTTCCCAATTGCGTAAATCGATGCTCATGATGTTGATCACTGGGTTGTCTGGTCCAGACTCGATTATTTACAAACCGCCGCCATATAGCTGGAATATTGCTGGGTGCGGCGTAAAACTAAACTCACTCACTCACTCATTTGGTTTCATATTTTTGGCAAAGTATACATTTTACTATTTGAAGAGCCTGAAAATCTCGATAAACTGATACATAGTTCCTTACTATGGATAACATTTCACACGATAAACGCGGAGGTCCACATGAACGGTCACTATGTGCTTTGTATTATTGTCATAATATACATATATGAAGTTAATGCAGAAATTGCATTTTAGTTAATGCACGACAATGTTGGTTAATTGGTAACGGTATACCGCGGACAAACACGTAAAAAGCAAATTTCTTCGTCGTATTAATTTCATCCTCAACATAATGAGTGAGTTATAGACACACTGGCAATATTTCGGCCATATCGGGACAAAAACAGCTCATACTTACATAACGTATAATGTTATATTATAAAATCTATCGACGAAGGGCAGTAAAGTAACTGGAATATCACAGTTAGAGATTCAAAATTAACACATAACTTATATTATTCAGGATACTACAATATAAACACGGGCTATAGATCTCCATACCAGGGACCATCGGGACTGTCATCCTCAATCCTCAACATGATTCATATTACAATACTGGCAGACTGTTGTTTTTCTTGGTTCTGTATCCACTATATTAATCTATGTACGTCTGAAACTTGCTCCGATATGGGCTGAAATATTGCCGATGTGACGTTAAATATTAGTGACAAGTATAAAACTGCTATAAAAATTGTTGATTATGTTTAAGCTGAGTGTGCAAACCACTCAATGTATAAAATAGCTTAAATAAAGCAGTGGAAGTCGGTGAGAGAGAGAGAGAGAGAGAGAGAGAGAGAGAGAGAGAGAGAGAGAGAGAGAGAGAGAGAGGAGAGAGAGAGAGAGAGAGAGAGAGAGAGAGAGAGAGAGAGAGAGAGAGAGAGAGAGAGAGAGGAGAGAGAGAGATAAGAGAGAGAGAGAGATGGAGAGAGAGAGAGGAGAGAGAGAGGGAGGGAGAGAGAGAGAGAGAGAGAGAGAGATGGAGAGAGAGAGAGAGATGGAGAGAGAGAGAGAGAGAGAGGGTGGAGAGAGAGAGGAGAGAGAGAGGAGAGAGAGAGAGAGAGTGAGAGAGAGAGAGAGAGAGAGAGAGAGGAGAGAGAGAGAGAGAGGAGAGAGAGAGAGATGGAGAGAGAGAGAGAGAGAGAGAGAGAGAGAGAGAGAGAGAGAGAGAGAGAGAGAGAGAGAGATCTTCATTTCCTCCACATTTTATTTCGAAGATATACATTATCATTCATTCACAAGCGAGCATGGTCAATAAAGAAAACACTATATTTATGTACAAGTAAAGTGAGTTATAAGTGGAACATATCAATCATAACAAAGCAATAAAGGTTGTTTGATGGAATACACAAACGATGCAAATGTGATTATTCATGCCAGGACGGTGATGATGAATTAGCTCTACCCATCAAGAATTCCTTTGTAAACTGAGTAACTGTGCTGTATTGCTTCTTTCCCATCGGTTTCAGCGAGTGCCGCACCCACAACCACCACCCCCACAACGACAACCACAACAACTACAACGCCAACCACGACTTCAACAACTACAACGCCCACCACGACATCAACAACTACAACGCCCACCACGACTTCAACAACTACAACACCAACCACGACTTCAACAACTACAACGCCCACCACGACTTCAACAACTACAACAACGCCCACCACGACTTCAACAACTACAACGCCATCCACGACTTCAACAACTACAACGCCCACCACGACCTCAACATCTACAGCGCCCACCACAACAACGTACACATCAACTACCACAGCATCAGCAACAACAGCGACCATCACAGCCGCATTAACAACCACAACTTCAGTGCCCGTCACAACCATAGCAACGGGTTCTCCTCTCATCTCAACCACAACTTCAGTGCCCGCAACAACTACAACAGCGGCAGCTTCTACGTCCATCATCACCACCACCCCAGCTACAATCACAGCGGTGACCACATCCACATCCACAAATTCGGCGCACACCACAACCACCACAATGGCCCCAATATCAGTGTCTAACTCAACATCGCCGCCGTCATCTTCCACGTTATTTTCATCTTCGTCGACATCACCTGCTGTAATTACATCCGATGCTGTCACAACAGTCCACCCAGACGGGCAGGCTCTTGCTTGGGATAGCTATGGAAGACCGATACGAAAAAAGTGCACCTGTCGCTGTAAACCCCCTGCAGTTCCAAAGGTTGAAAAAGAGGCTGTTGAAAGAGGCGATGAACTGAAAGATGAATTAATAGTTGAAACAGGCCTCTTGTCAACAGAAATTGCTAAGAAGATCAGCAAACAGGACGACAGAAAATCGTCAAATGTTATTGGGATGTCAGGAATAGCGATGTTGATACTTCCCATTCTCTTCATCGTCATCCCAGACCTGCTGACCTTCTTGAAATGGTTGTGTAGGTGTTGATGTGACATGTTTGTGATTGATGCTACCAGAGGCGCAGCACGGCAAATGTCTTGAGATTCACAGTTTTGTAAAGCTTTGTTTTACAATGAATTTACTAATTTGCAAATATGATATTTACACAAAATAACAAAATTTTGTAAATATTCGCAAAGAGAGATAACTGGTGTGTAGTGGTAAATGCTTGTTCTGTATGGGCAGGATATGCTCACCTTTTCCACAACACCTTGTGCCCTCACAATCTGACAGTGTTTAAAATCGCTTGCTTATACGTACAGCATTCGCATTCTCATATTGCTTTTCAAAACCTGCTGATGAAAGAATTACGGTCAAGCATGGCCTGCTCGACTGTACTGATTTTCCCATCACAAAGGATACATATGTCAGCGTAAAAACAAAGAGGAGTCCTTTAATAATGATAATGCCCACTTAAATATTGCATTTTTAGGAGAAAAAGAATTATCAGAAGAGAAAATTACAAATATTTTGTAAAGAGATAACTATTTGGTTAATCGGTAGTTTTGATGAACAACTTAAATTGTTGGTGGCTGTATCCTCACAGGGGGTTGTAAAAAATATTGTCTTCCTGTGAGGGTACGTGAAAGTTGAGCTTACCAGATGTTCAATCGTATGATATGTGTTATTTTAATGCTTGGCTAAATTTGTCATAATCTCCAACATCTGAAGGGATGGTTTAAATCCAGGCAGCATCCATGTAGGCAGTAAAAGCACCATAAGTCCCTACTACGGTCTCTCGTATGCTGTTCTGCCTTCAGTTATTGGCGATCTACAGACTGTGTTTATATTGTATTGTTCACATTTGTATATTATATATTGTTCACATTAATGCTTTACTTCTGGATTCAATGCTAGTTATAATTTTATATCTGTGATGCTTAGGAGTTTTACTGTCCATCGACGACAGGCTTTTACATCCTAAATGTTTTCATATTTGGTACATAAATTGTTTTCGACACGATATGGCTTGAATACTGCCGATTGACACCGAATATAAAATCACTCACTTACTTTTCGAAACGTCAAATATCACAGTTTTGTACACATGTAGCAAGATTTATGATATGTTTTGCTTAGTGTTTTTATTGAAAATGAAACATGGAACAAAACACAATTCAAACGAACACGACCTTCCAGGCTAAGCCGATTTTATGTGAATAGTGAATTCACCCTGATGAAACAAGATAGTGTCTGTTTCAATTATTAATTTGGTCATATTTGGGCAATAAGGTAAACCGCATTTGAATAACTTTTTGTGATGATTTTGGCGTAGCTATTCATCTCTGAACATGAAAGGTGATCCCGGTTCGATTCGCCACATCGATACAAATGGAGTAAAGCGCTACATTATTCTGCAAAAGGAGCAGATTGCTACATTAGTCTGCAAAAGGAGTAAAGCACTACATTATTCTGCAAAAAGAGCAAAGTGCGACATTAGTCTGCAAAAGGAGTAAAGTGCTACATTATTCTGCAAATGGAGTAAAGCGCTACATTATTCTGCAAATGGAGCAAAGTGTTACATTATTCTGCAAAAGGAGCAAAGAGTTACATTAGTCTGCAAAAGGAGTAAAGCGCTACATTATTCTCCAAATGGAGTAAAGCGCTACAATATTCTGCAAATGGAGTAAAGCACTACATTATTCTGCAAATGGAGCAAAGCGCTACATTATTCTGTAAAAGGAACAAAGAGCTACATTATTCTGCAAATGGAGCAAAACGCTACAATATTCTGCAAGAGGAGCAAAGAGTTACATTTTTCTGAAAAAGGAGCATCTTCTTGACTTTAATATGGCTATAACTATGCCATCAGATTATATGTTGTACCATAATCAGTGTGTCACGCACACTGTGGAATCGTGTTATATACGGTGGTTGAAGGAAGTGTGTACAGAGCATTTATGTTTCGTTTTACGGATGAGAAAGATACTTTGGATGAATCTAATTTGTAAGCCTCATGAGAAATAAAGCACATTGAGTTTTACTGTGTAGTTGTTTTCAGTACAAACTGGACAATCTGTAAGAGAGCTATCAAAAGGTTTGGACCTAGAATACTTCTGATGTTTGCATAATAAAAATAACTGTGAGATATTGAAGAATGGTTTATATCATTCACATAAACGTAATAAACAGCTGCACGAGTACCGGGTCCCATGGGGTACTCATACTGCTGTCAACGCACTTCAATGTGCTTCGCCGGGTGGCCCTCGAGGACCAAAGACTTTATGACTGCTCTGTACTCAAGCTTATCCATTTCTGCCGTTTAGAGGTACATGTCACGGGAAAGGAAACTAGTGGCATGTGTAAAGTCAAACACGAATTCAGGTGACAAACTTTAGATATGAACACTACATTACCATGTCTCTTCAAGACAAGGCGCATATGTTAGATCATACTTGATCTTTGTCACTTTTAATATCCTGGATCTCATGACGTCGTTTTAAAAATAAATGAGGTTGGTGATTTTCAGTGAGTGAGTGAGTTTAGCTATACGCCGCACTCAGCAGTATTCCAGCTATATGGCGGCTGTCTGTAAATAATCGAGTCTGGACCAGACAGTCAGTGATCAACGGCATGAACATCGATCTACGCAATTGGGATACGATGACATATGTCAACCAAGTCAGGGAGCCTGACCAACCGATCCCGTTAGTCGCCTCTTACGACAAGCATGGGTTACTGAAGTTCAATTCTAACCCGGTTCTTCACGGGTCGGTGATTTTCCTAACTCAACCAGTGCCGTCGAACCTGAGACTTCAACTATGTCAAAGTGATTGAGGAGCACTGCAGTGAGGAAACAAACCCAGGCACATAGCATTGAAGAAACAAACCCAGGCACATTGCATTGAAGAAACAAGCCCAGGCACATAGCAGTGAGGAAACAAACCCAGAGCAATGAGGAAACAAACCCAGGCAAATTGCAATGAGCAAACAAACTTTATTAATCAAACCACAGATACAGTTATTTTCTGATTTTAACACTGTACCATGCGACAATCAGTGTCTCCAAATATTTCAAAGACACAAAATTGACGTAATGAGTTTAATGAGCTAACGGAGAAGCCAGGAAAAATGTATATTACATCGTGCTTAAATACACACAGGCATACAGGTTTAATTTTAATTAGTGTAAATAACTACCTGAACACACTTTAACGGTGTCTCAGCACCAATGAACACAGATGTAATATTTACATATTTCGGAATATCATACACCTGTACAATGTTAAAAGAAATAATGTAGACTCTTTAAATCTTGTCCTCGTTCATTACGACAGTTTTAAGATTTACATATAGTGATGCATCGATTATCAAAGAGCTGTAAAGGATGTAATGTAATGACATTTGTCCATCATCAAATCTATAAATGAAACAGTTTCATAACATGTTCGTACTGCCAATTAGATACAGGTATGTTTGTATCGCTGAGAGTTTCATCTGTGCACATGTTAACATACAACATGACCTAAAGAACCCACGCAGCACATCATATTGTGTTATGTGTACAATGTTTCCTGAAACATCAGTAAAATGTCAAGAAACATGGTAATTATACCACAGGTGGAAACGCTAACGAGTTAAACACATAGAATATATGTCAAATATTAGAATTAACAGTCTCCAAACATCGAATATTGATTGGAAAGCTACACACACCATTCCGGAGTGGATACCAATATACTGAAGCTATTATTGATATTCCTGTTCTTCGCTAGTAAGGTTCTTATTAACAAATTGTGATTTCAACCCGTCTATGTGAGAAATGTATACATTGTACTCCCAGCCCTCATGCTATTACATTTGGTTTGTATTAGAAATTTTGACAGAAGAAAAGGTCATACAAATCCCTTTCCTTAATCTTGATAGCATATATGTAAAGGACAAAAGCCTTTTCACGTCCATAGAAAACCAGAATAAAATTAACGATTCTGACCAAATCATTCTGAGAATGTATTTATCACAACAAATAGCAATAATCACAAGAGTTCGCGAAAAGGTGGCAAATAAAACACAGGGTTTCATTTCACTATCCCCATCGACACAGCTAAAGCAATGTATATGTGCTTTAGATATACTCATTTCAAAGGAGCGATCGACCGCATCACACGACCTTTATAATCCCAATATCACAAGAGAAAAAATATTGCTATATCGATAATAAGAAGAACTGAGATTGCGTTACAAACACCTGCACACGTACACTTGTCAACAAATATAAGAAAGTTACAACACAATCATTCAATACCCAGTAGACAGAAATCATCAATATTACATCTCGAAAGTCGGGACCTGATTTCCGACTTAAGATAAAATTGCGTGACTATAGAATTTCACAAAGAAACTATAGAACCCCAAAGTGTTTTTGTTCGTCAGTGGAGCACGATTATCAGACACGATATATAACCATATATCAGATATTTATATCTGTGGACAAAGTTTTGATTTATTGTGTGATTAAATCTGAAATAACATACGCTGGAATTTTGCCAGACAGTTGTCAAGAGAGAACTGTCATGCTGTTTCTCATGGTCACGTTATGATTAACTGTATTGAAATTAAAAGTTGCCTTTCACAATATATCGTCAAATACATATTTTTAAGATGATTTCGACCACAAATTGTAAGCAACTTCTGTTTCTTTGATCATTTGTGTACCAATGTCTAGGTGGGCTCAAAATTGATGAAACAACACTTCTAGTAAAATATGTCATTTTTCAAACTCGCAAACACCTTGCTCAAGTTAAGGTAAAATGCAAATGCTAGATCTACATAACATGTGTTAGCAAAGTTAGGGAAATTGCAAAATAGAACACTGTAAGTTATGACAATACGCTTAAAACGTGTTTTCTGGTACACAGCCTCAAATTATTATAATGTGTTTTCTGGTACACAGAATGAAATTATTTATAAAAATAATAATCCATATATTCAAGTTTAATATGCTAAGATTTTTCAGTTGTTTAAAATTTGATCATAGTTATTACGTCAAAGAATATATACAGTGTATGTACCCACTATATGACACAAATCTTCATTTCAACATATGTTTCAAGGTTACCCTAGAAAAAGCCTTTTACAGTTAACCTTATTATTGTTCTTGGTATTACATGTATTATTATATACATTCGAACTCTCCACAAAAGCGGGCAATCAAAATTTACAGTTACCCAATAGTTGCTTTAAAAATTGTGCACATGAATATTGATAATGTTAAAAAACCATAAAGAAAACAAGATAAAAACTGTGTTAATATAATGAATATATAATATGATGAGTTGTAGCACGTCTGTTGCAACACAGATCGATCAGATCCCATATGACCAGACAGAGGATGGGCGTCCAGGCAATGGTAAGAACCACAGATGCAACAACAGCCGCCGACTGTCTGTCATCGGATGCAGTTGTCTTCTCACGTCGATGTTTGGAGAGGCCCTTCTTCTCGATACGCAGGCTCTTTATGGCACTAAAAGTGGTCGATGTAGCCCAGACTGGATTCTCACATCGCTCGTAACATCTTTGTAATGCAGCATTTATGGTCGAAGTGATTATACCACTGACATTGAGGAGTCCTGCAAATGTACTGCTGCTTCCTCTGGTGTTGACGGTCGTGGCGGGATGCGTGTCCACAAGTGTAGTCGATGTAGTTGTGATAAAGCCCGGTGTTGTTTTATTTTGGGTTGATGTCATATGGGTCGCGGTTGAAGAAATTTTGACTGTAGTCGTTGAAATAGGGGCGATTGGTGTTGATGTGGTAGCCAATGTGTTTGTAGGAGTCTTTGAGGCAGTAGTCTCAGTTCCTGATGTTGGTCGTGTAGAAATGGTTGTTCTTATCGATTTGACTCGGGATGAGGAAGTTAGTGGTGTTGCTGGCTTCTTCGTAGATTTCATTGTGTTTCTAGGAGTTGTTGAGGCGGTGGTCTCAGTTTCGGAGTTTGACCTTTCAGAAATGGTTGTTCTTATCGATTTGGATTGGGGTGGGGATGTTGGTGGTGTGGCTGGCTTCTTCGTAGATTTCATTGTGTTTCTAGGAGTTGTTGAGGCGGTGGTCTCAGTTTCGGAGTTTGGCCTTTCAGAAATGGTTGTTCTTATCGATTTGGATTGGGGTGGGGATGTTGGTGGTGTGGCTGGCTTCTTCGTAGATTTCATTGTGTTTCTAGGAGTTGTTGAGGCGGTGGTCTCAGTTTCGAGTTTGGCCTTTCAGAAATGGTTGTTCTTATCGATTTGGATTGGGGTCGGGATGTTGGTGGTGTGGCTGGCTTCTTCGTAGATTTCTTGGACTTTGTTTTGGACTCTGTCACAGAAGAGAAAACAAAATCACGAATTGACAGTAAACTAATTAATCAAATGCTCTGTCACCATGACACCTATCCATTCATTCACTGTCACAATAAGACACCGGTCAAAAGCCCTTGAAGAAATATTATACTTTGAACTTTAATGCCTGTAAACCACAACACATCAGAACGTGTCATCATGCCTCCTGAAGGAAGGCCACACGTGACTTTTCAGGATGCATATGCCACACGTACGACTGATCCGAAAACCAGGCTCTACCAAATCGAGTTCGATGGACAGGATATGTTTCAATCTTTTACCAGGCTATGTGTGTCGCGTGTTTTGCAATAGCCTTTAGATTGCCCTTTTGTTACAACAGTCATTAAATCACGGTCATTTACATGATCGTTTGTTAAACAACTTTTCCCCTTCTTCATGCCAATGTCTGAAATTATAGTGACGATTTGGTATGGTGAGTGAGTTTAGTTTACGCCGCACTCAGCAATATTCCAGCTATATGGCGGCGGCCTGTAAATAATCGAGTCTGGACCAGACAATCCAGTGATCAACATCATGAACATCGATCTGCGCAACTGGGAACCGATGACATGTGTCAACCAAGTCAGCGAGCCTGACCACCCAATCCCGTTAGTCGCCTCTTACGACAAGCAGAGTCGCCTTCTGTGACAAGCATGGGTTGCTGAAGACCTATTCAACCCCGGATCTTCACGGGTCGATTTGGTATGGACAAATGGTTAACCTTTTATGCCATGTAAGACGATTTATTTCCTTTGAATGTATATTTATTTGCCATTTCATTGATACGATTTTGCAGCAAACAGGCTGTCGCATCAT
Source organism: Haliotis rubra (assembly GCF_003918875.1). Classification (NCBI taxonomy): domain Eukaryota; kingdom Metazoa; phylum Mollusca; class Gastropoda; order Lepetellida; family Haliotidae; genus Haliotis; species Haliotis rubra. Next base: position 2,756 of record NW_025766173.1, on the reverse strand, counting down.
TGTGAAACGAAGAATATCCTTTGTCAAAGAAATAATCTACACAGGTCAGCTATCATGCAGTAGACCTCTTCACCAACATATCACACTGCATAAAACCCTCCAAGTCCTACACAGCAAATTGCAGGCCCAAACTGACCAGTTGGACACCCCTCTCCCCACTCTCTTTCTGACCAACTTTGAAGAAGCAGCCATATCATCTCCCCCCTTCCATCCCCTGGTACAGAAACGTAGTTGACACCCTCACAACCTAGACAGAGACCATGACCCTGAAGCCCTACTGGACTACCTCAACTTACCCCACCATAGAATCAAATTCACAATGGAAACAAAAAAACACCACCAAGTAGCCTTAGATGTAAAACTGGACAACAGTGAGTGAGTGAGTCACATCGGTTGTTTTTCGTGTCATCTAATCTAATTACCCCATCATGTTTTGCATCAAATGTGATTCAGTGAATCATAGTCACGTGTGTGTCTAAAATACTGCGCAACCATCACCCTCCATAACAACAATCCTGTTAAAACGTGTTTAAACCTAACCCTCTCACTCGCGTATGATTATCACTTGCCTTTGCATTTCAGTATGGCCGGTGCCATCGGTCGGACAATGTACACCCACCATTATTTCGTAATTTCAACGTGTTACAAATCCATAACCTTACAACGTATTGTTTTACCTAAGTGAGTGAGTGAATGGTTTTACGCCGCTTTTTAGCAATATTCAAGCAATATCACGGCGGGGGACACTAGAAATGGGCTTCACACATTGTACCCATGTGGGGAATCGAACCCGGGTCTTCGGCGTGACGAGCGAACGCTTTAACCACTAGGCTACCCCACCGCCCCTGTTTTACCTAAGGAGCACCAAACCTGTACTGTGTCAACTGTCTGCGGCGCAACCATGACCCTTCATAACAACAATCTTGTTAAAACGTGTTTACATCCAACCCTCTCACTGATTATCCCATGAATAATATTGAGTCCTAGATAACTTTTTAATTCTTAACCTGTCCTTTAGACCGCAGAAATATGATCGGATCCTTTTCAGACATCCAAACTTAAACTGATTTACATTAGGCTTGCATATTATGAAAATGTCGCTATGGACGATCTTCAAATATGTAAATGTGAACGTACCGTTGCATAATAAACTGTACAGAATTGAGCGAACACTGTCCAGCTGACTGAAGCTGTCAATGGAAATAATGTTGTCTGATATTGGCCTTGACGCCATTGTATCAAACACTTCAGGATTGGATGTAATTGCCAGGGCGATGAGGCGGACCTCACTGTTTTTAAGTTTCTTTGCTTCACGAGTTATATTGGCAGTCTCCTCATTTGGACTTCCACCAGCGACTAGGATAGCCACATTGGTGATGTTGTCTCTGTCTCCTCCTTCTTGTGTGAAGACACGTCTCTTGGTCAAGCGCAGTGCTGCTGTAACATCGGCACCGGCGTCATCATAGTTTATGGCAGAAATTGCGTCAAGTATTTCCTTCCTGCTGTTGAACTGACTTAGAGTTACCTCTACCCTTGCTTCCGTTCCAAAAACCACGATGCCAATTCGGACGTTGCCCTCATCAATTGGCAATTTCGAGATAAATGTCTGCAGAAAACGTAGTTGCTCTTGAAAATGTTCAGCTCCAATACTGCCAGATGCATCCACAATAAATGCGAGATCCATATAAGTTTGCTGACACTCTGCAAATATAAAGATAACAGTTGTAAACGAACAGCACATACGAGACCAGAATGGGCTGCCTGGGCACATTGCTAAAATGGATATTTATCCGTAGATGTATTGATCTATTCAAGGACACACTACGATCTTGTCATGGGTTCCAGTGTCATGGTACCACTCCTAACAAAACTCATATGTGTTTCCCGCTTTGAAGTATACTTCCTTTCAAAATTTTAGACTCACTAGTGTAGATATAGCCACTTACTTCGGGCACCTGTTCTAAACTAAATTTTGCAAAATATTCCATAATGTTTAAAGGTACTGTTTACACATGAACTGATGTATTGCAATGCAAATTCGCAACGTTGAAAAGATTATTCTCAAGAATTCAATAAATGATAAAAATCAGAGAAAATTGGCGAATTCTTAACAAAACTTTACACCAAAACGCAGCTGTTCACATGCACGATATTTGCAAATGCTTTTCAGCAATTTAATGCATGATCCTTTGTGCAGTTCATCTACATAAGGTTTGCAGTTGGTTCCCCTAAGTTAGTGGAGAAATCAATCTTTGATGTAACCACATATATATGTATAACATATAGTGAGTGTTTTAAGTGAGCCTAAACTTTCGAAAAAGGAAATGTATATATTTCCGAGTATATTTAGCTATCGGGATGTATCACTGTGCAACCATATATACTGATACGTACATTTCTCTCAATCACCGTCGGTTCCTTCACATTATTATGTGGATACCTGCACGTAACACATGCCAAGTTGTAACTGCAATATTCAAAGCTTATCTGACAATAGATTAAGCAAATGAGAACGCACCGTTGCATAATAAACTGTACAGAATTGAGAGAACGCTGTCTAGCTGGCTGAAGTTGTCAATGGAAATAATGTTGTCTGATGTAAGCATTGACGCAAATGTATGAAACACTTCAGGATTGGATGTTATTGTCAGGGTGATGAGGCGGACCCCACTGTTCCTCAGTTGCTGTGCTTCCTGAGCTGTATAATAAGTATTCACATTCGGACTTCCATCAGCGATAAGGATAGCCACATTGGT
>NW_025766172.1:0-61629 GCF_003918875.1 Haliotis rubra | reverse complement strand
CTGGTTTGTAGAATCTCAGTTCACTATATTCGACCACTGGTTTGTAGAATCTCCAGTCACTTTATTAACCACTGGTTTCGTTTGAATCTCTGTAACTCTATCAACCACTGGTTTGTAGAATCTCAGTCACTATATTAACCACTGGTTTGTTGAATCTCTGTCACTCTATCAACCACTGGTTTGTAGAATCTCAGACACTATATTAACCACTGGTTTGTTGAATCTCTGTAACTCTATCAACAACTGGTTTGTAGAGGGTCAGTCACTATATTATTAACCACTGGTTTCGCGGAATCTCAGTAACTCTATCAACCACTGGTTTGTTGAATCTCAGTCAATATTAACCACTGGTTTGTTGAATCTCTGTCACTCTATCAACCACTGGTTTGTAGAATCTCAGTCACTCTATCAACCACTGGTTTGTTGAATCTCTGTCACTATATTAACCACTGGTTTGTAGAATCTCAGTCACTATATTAACCACTGGTTTGTTGAATCTCTGTCATTATATTAACCACTGGTTTGTAGAATCTCTGTAACTCTATCAACCACTGGTTTGTAGAATCTCAGTCACTATATTAACCACTGGTTTGTTGAATCTCTGTAACTCTATCAACCACTGGTTTGTAGAATCTCAGTCACTATATTAACCACTGGTTTGTTGAATCTCTGTAACTCTATCAACCACTGGTTTGTAGAATCTCAGTCACTATATTAACCACTGGTTTGTTGAATTTCTGTAACTCTATCAACCACTGGTTTGTAGAATCTCAGTCACTATATTAACCACTGGTTTGTTGAATTTCTGTAACTCTATCAACCCACTGGTTTGTAGAATCTCAGTCACTATATTAACCACTGGTTTGTTGAATTTCTGTAACTCTATCAACCACTGGTTTGTATCTCTGTAATTCTATCAACCACTGGTTTGTTGAATCTCAGTCACTCTTATCAATCACTGGTTTGTTGAATCTGTCATTCTATTAACCACTGGTTTGTAGAACCTCAGTCACTCCATCAATCACAGTGTGAAGTGCTTACTGTGTTCCCTCCTTCCCGAAGTCTGACATGGTTGACACATGTCATTGTATCCAAATAGCCTAGATCGATGCTCATGATGTTGATCATTGTCTGACCAGGCTCGATTATTAATACAGACCTCCATCATATCGTTGGAATATTACTGAGTGCGGCGTAAAACTAAATACACACTTATTGTGTTCCCGCCCATTGCGCAGAGACAAAGAACGGTGTTTTATACATATTTACGTGACTTCTGTGGGCAAACATGAAGCCGCCTCTAAAATATGGGCAATTTCTCCGAAAACTGTATTAATAGTGACAGAGGATGCTGTGATAAATAAATCGATACGCTTATAATTCGTAATGTGTCTCTGCAATACTGTTGTATATTCTGAGGGAAGAGGCAGAAATGGCAGAAATGGGTTATAAGGTTATAAAAGCTGGAGGCTTACTTTGCTAACAAGAGGGTATGGTTTAATATACATATGTAATAGACAGCCTTCCTGAAGATAGATCCCCTACCGTGTGGACAGCTCACTCACTCACTTTATCAACCACTCACTCACTCACTCATTCACTCTAACAAAGACTGGTTTGTCAAAGCCGATATTATTGCACTTTGATGGAGATACAAAGCTACGTGCTGACAACAGGGTATGGTGTAACAGGCATATGTAATAGACAGCCTTCCTGAAGATAGCTATTCCACCAAGTGGACAGCTCCCTAAGTGGGTGAGTAAGTGAGTGAGTGAGTGAGTGAGTGAGTGAGTAATAAACCATTAACTCACTCTATAAAAGACTGGTTTGTCAAAAGCCGATATTATTGCACTTGATGGAGATACAAAGCTGACACAACAGGGTATATAATATAAACCTTGCTGAATATAGAATGCTTAATAAGTGTACAGCTCCCTAACTCACTCATACTACCAACCACTCGCTTGTGGAAGCTATATATCTAATTACCGATATTATTGCACTTTGCTGGAGATAAATACATTGACTAGGTGACAGAAACCGAGTTGTTATTACCAAGCTCTCAAAAGAAGACAGGGACGTGTATGTACAAGCTCAAGAAAAGGGCGATAACTCCGCTTGGCTTCAAACTGAGCCATTTGTGTGAGGCGGTAATACTTTTGTTATTCTGACAAATGAAAATAATAAGCAATGAATAGATGATGCTATCTGACACTTCCTTGGATGTGTAATCTTGGTTGTATTGGGAAATTTAGAAGTGGTAATGAGCCCCTGATGTGTTGTTCCGGACAGTTTTAAATAAAAGCGACCAAAGTTATACAGGAAATCATTTCAACAATAATTGCTGAGTCATGCTTTCGACAGTTTTATCACATTAACTTCACCTTCCTACCTGAATGAATGCCAATCCGCAGTTTCATCTGTTGTTCAGGTCGATGGCTTAATTTTGAAAGACAGAACAGCATCTAGCAGGGAAAGCGACATCCGGCAATTTCCCCTGGCATGAATATTTCCATTCCTCACCGGAAGTCCTGACATCATCATGTAAGCATCTCCTATGGTTTCAACCTTGAAAAACAGAACAGTGTAAGTTCGGGTACAATACACATAGTAACCATTAACATAAGATGCAAGGCAAAAAGAAAGCTAAAGTCCGTTTTGGTGGTATAATTCGATGGCAAATAAATGTATTTTATACGGGCATAGTGGCAGTTTTTAACATCATATTTGCAGTTTTACGGCGACTGCTTTCAACCAGTGATGTTTTCAGAAAGATAATTTGGTCAAATGAAACAGTATTTTTTTACAAGAGTACATACAGACAGACAGACAGACAGACAGACAGACAGACAGACAGACATATAGATAGAGAGTGTGCCTGTATGAATATACTATTAATGGGAACTGGATGTAGTTTTGATCTCGAATATGTTCAATGGAGTATTTCGCCAAATGAGTATGGTCAGTTCAAGGTAAAACACCGACCACAATGATATTATGGGAGTGGGCTCTAAACAATATTTATTTTCAATCAGCTGCTCAAAAGAGGATTTATTCTTTATCGACAAAACGATATTTTGTCATTACATGTTTTTATCTTAAACCCAGATATTTAACAGTCGGCATCAAGCTATAGAATGATCCGTGTTTCTTACTTTATAGACATCAAAGTTTTCGATGATGGAATCGAACGTCGTGTAGAGGTCGTTCAACAGATCAATAGCCTAAAAAATAAAAAAAGTAATATATTATGGCTTTATCCGGTTTCTTTGTTGCCCTTTAAAACAGTACTTTCCTGATACATGAAAACAGCCTATGAATCAGTTGGGTTGGTTGGCAATATTCCAGTTATATGGCGGCGTCCTGTAAATAATCGAAGTCTGACCAGACAATCCAGTGATCAACAGCATGAGCATCATGTCAATCTACACGCAATTGGGATACAATGACATGTGTCAACCAAGTCAGCAAGCCTGACCACCCGATCCCGCTAGTCGCCTCTTACGACAAGCATGGGCTACTGAAGATCAATTCTTACCCGACCTTCACGGGTTATGAATCAGTAGGTCTTTTTCAGACAGATGTACGCATATTCATTGGGGCACTGGCTATAGACAGAAAACCCACCTGCATTGAGTACTAGCCGCGGACAACGCAGTGAACCCACAGATGTTGCTGAAGTAGATGGTCACCTGTTCGCCTCAGCTGCTACGGATTCGCCACGGACAAGAGCTTGGGCGACTGATCTGTCGAAGTTCAAGATCATAATTAGTGACAGTCTTTGACAAAGAAACCTCCCCTGTTACACCGCTAATAAACCCTTTACGTGCATTTGATCTCGCTTTATTCATTGAATATGGAACTGTCGTCGACTGTTATGGATGGACGCGGATTGAGTGAGTGAGTGAGCTGGTTTTGATGCCGCTTTTAGCAATATTCCAGCAATATCACGGCGGGGACGCCAGAAATGGGCTTCACACATTGTACCCATGTGGGAAATCGAACCCAGGTATTCAGCCGACGGGCTTAACGCTTTAACCACTTGGCAACCCCCACCGCCACTGGATGGACGGGTAAACCAAGACATAAGTCTGCCATACGATGCATGCACTGGTTCAGAGCCTCTAATAATTTTACAAAAGGACCAATCAGAAAGCCGGGTTACAAATCAGCCGCAGTATTGGATTGGCGATGTAAACAACGTGGAATGATTACGCTAGAGTTTGCCAAAGAAAATCCAAATTCTTAAACTTTTCTGTCTGATACGTAAAAGAAAGCCCTGAAATCATTCTTAAGGAGACGGAACCCTTTGAAACTGGCGGTGGTCCGCTGCCTTTGCCTTTACCTGTATCGCAACATTTGGTTGGTTGGTAAGTAAATATTAATCAAGGGCAGATAATTGCGATCACCAATTTACGGAATGGAACTGAGGTATACTGTGTTTAACTGAAACACGCAGGCCTTGAGAAATAGAATATTGCTCAGCGGGGAAGAAAAGAGTACGAACAGGCTTGATATTTTACTACTGCTTCAATCAGTCGTCGACTACACGTTAGCACAGGGTGTTGGCCCAATCACACATAAAATAACTGTTCCAGCTTCCAGGATAATGACCAATTCGCTTAAATTCGCCTTCATGATTCATTGATTGATTGTTGTTTAACGCCGCGACTCAGCAATGTCCCAGCTATATGGCGGCGGTCTGTAAATAATCGAGTGTGGACCAGACAATCCCGTGATCAACATCATGAAGATTTGCTTCAAATGGATGTTATGTTAGTTTGTAAACTGTTCCAACAGAAGACTTCAAATGATTTTCACATGATGTGTCACAGAGCAATCATTTATAGCCCAACCTGAAGAAAATAATAGCACAGCAAACGGTAAATCAATTAATGTTACGGATGAAATATAACTTGGAAAGGTGTCAGTGTAATTTTATGTTTTTGTTAAAAATGATTTTTTAAATTTATTTGTAACGAGGCTGTATGTTATGAAAATCTCTGTTCCTCTCTACTTGATCGACATTTAGGTGACAGTCGACTTCTCGCTGGCTGAGATTGCACAACACTAAACTAAGCATTCATTGGTCATCGCTATCCAATGGAAACAATTGACTGAAATCTAAAAATTTGTTTTTGGCCAAGTTGCACACGCTTAAATTAGCATGTGCTAAGGCGGTGTGTTTGAATTTATAATGCAGTTTTAAGGTGTAGGCACGCTTCTTAACATTCGCAGAATAATATTCCAGAGGGCAGTTTGGGTAGCCTTCTGGTTAAAGAGTTCCTCGTCACGCGGAAGGTCCGGGTCTCGATTCCCCACATGGGTACACTCCATACACCAAAGCCGCTCTTCGGCTTCTGCACCAGTAACATGTTGCGGCTTCATTATTTCATAGCTTGAGTGAGTGAGTGAGTTTGGTTTTACGCCGCTTTTAGCAATATTCCAGCAATATCAAGGCGGGGGACACCAGGTATGGGCTTCACACATTGTACCCATGTGGGAATTGAACCAGGATCATCGGCGCGGACGAGCGAATGGTTTAACCACTGGCTACCCCATCGCCCCCACTCAACTTGAGAGGTACAATCAATATGCTGTTACTACAAAGATTTCAAAAAGCCGCCACACGACATTTGAGGTTTACAAAACCTAGGGTTCCATCCACCAAGTACTCGTAACGTGAAGTAAGTCGTAACTCAGTAGCTTATCATAGGCCAAGGACCGCTTTGTGGATCGGGACTCAGAGTAATACTTTCAAAAGGTGTTATGGTGGAAATGTGAACGACAATACTTTGACTTGTATCAAATGTTTCAGATGATCAATTGATTTGCCTTTGCGGTGTTTGTAACCGGTATCACATGGTGTGACCTATTTGCTAGTAATTCATATAATGCATGATCACGGGCAGTCGGAATCTGATTCTAGTAGTGATTGTTTGTACTGGGAATGGTTTTGTGGCTTTTATACGCCTACTCACTTTGGCAACATCATGTAGAGAAGATCTTCTGCCTTCCATAATTGAAGAGGGAGTTGAAGGACAACGTTCTAAGAATACTAAGATACAGATGCACCAAGTATGAGCACAATTTGTGCATTTGTGGGTAAAAGTTGTCTCCCCTTTGACCATGTGCGTGGCTGACGGAAGCAACAGGAAGCGACGTGAGAAGGCCTGAGACCACAGTTACCCCCCAAACTTTTACCGTGACCCGGAAGGAAAATCTGAGAATATAGTGCCTTGATATGGAGTTTGCTGTCTCCCTGGCGTCGTTGTAGGTATCAGTAGTGAGTGGGGTACCCATCTCCCCAATATGTAGGTGTCAGTAGTGAGTGGGGTACCCATCTCCCCCAGATGTAAGTGTCAGTAGTGAGTGTTGTTCCTATCTCCCCAATTTGTAGGTGTCAGTAGTGAGTGTTGTTCCCATCTCCCCTGGATGTAGGTGTCAGTAGTGAGTGTTGTACCCATCTCCCCTTGGATGTAGGTGTCAGTAGTGAGTGTTGTTCCTATCTCCCCTGGATGTAGGTATCAGTAGTGAGTGGGGTACCCATCTCCCAATATGTAGGTGTCAGTAGTGAGTGTTGTTCCCATCTCCCCAGGATGTAGGTGTCAGTAGTGAGTGGGGTACCCATCTCCTGGATGTAGGTGTCAGTAGTGAGTGGGGTACCCATCTCCCCTGGATGTAGGTGTCAGTAGTGAGTGTTGTTCCTATCTCCCAATATGTAGGTGTCAGTAGTGAGTGTTGTTCCTATCTCCCCTGGATGTAGGTGTCAGTAGTGAGTGGTGTTCCCATCTCCCTTGGATGTAGGTGTCAGTAGTGAGTGTTGTTCCCATCTCCCCTGGATGTAGGTGTCAGTAGTGAGTGTTGTTCCCATCTCCCCTGGATGTAGGTGTCAGTAGTGAGTGTTGTTCCCATCTCCCCTGGATGTAGGTGTCAGTAGTGAGTGGGGTACCCATCTCCCCTGGATGTAGGTATCAGTAGTGAGTGTTGTTCCCATCTCCCCTGGATGTAGGTGTCAGTAGTGAGTGTTGTACCCATCTCCCCTGGATGTAGGTATCAGTAGTGAGTGGGGTTCCCATCTCCCCTGGATGTAGGTGTCAGTAGTGAGTGTTGTTCCCATCTCCCCTGGATGTAGGTATCAGTAGTGAGTGGGGACCCATCTCCCCCGGATGTAGGTGTCAGTAGTGAGTGGGGACCCATCTCCCCTGGATGTAGGTGTCAGTAGTGAGTGTTGTTACCCATCTCCCTGGATGTAGGAGTGTCCCATCAGTAGGTGAGTGTGAGTGGGGTTTACCCATCTCCCTGGATGTAGGTGTCAGTAGTGAGTGTTGTTCCCATCTCCCCTGGATGTAGGTGTCAGTAGTGAGTGGGGTACCCATCTCCCCTGGATGTAGGTGTCAGTAGTGAGTGTTGTTCCCATCTCCCCTGGATGTAGGTGTCAGTAGTGAGTGGGGTACCCATCTCCCCTGGATGTAGGTGTCAGTAGTGAGTGGGGTACCCATCTCCCCTGGATGTAGGTGTCAGTAGTGAGTGGGGTACCCATCTCCCCTGGATGTAGGTATCAGTAGTGAGTGTTGTTCCCATCTCCCTGGATGTAGGTGTCAGTAGTGAGTGGGGTACCCATCTCCCCTGGATGTAGGTGTCAGTAGTGAGTGGGTTCCCCATCTCCCTGGATGTAGGTATCAGTAGTGAGTGTTGTTCCTATCTCCCCTGGATGTAGGTGTCAGTAGTGAGTGGGGTACCCATCTCCCCTGGATGTAGGTGTCAGTAGTGAGTGTTGTTCCCATCTCCCCTGGATGTAGGTGTCAGTAGTGAGTGTTGTTCCCATCTCCCCTGGATGTAGGTATCAGTAGTGAGTGGGGTACCCATCTCCCCTGGATGTAGGTATCAGTAGTGAGTGTTGTTCCCATCTCCCCTGGATGTAGGTGTCAGTAGTGAGTGGGGTACCCATCTCCCCTGGATGTAGGTATCAGTAGTGAGTGTTGTTCCCATCTCCCCTGGATGTAGGTGTCAGTAGTGAGTGGGGTACCCATCTCCCCTGGATGTAGGTGTCAGTAGTGAGTGGGGTACCCATCTCCCCTGGATGTAGGTGTCAGTAGTGAGTGTTGTTCCCATCTCCCCTGGATGTAGGTGTCAGTAGTGAGTGGGGTACCCATCTCCCCCTGGATGTAGGTGTCAGTAGTGAGTGTTGTTCCTATCTCCCCTGGATGTAGGTGTCAGTAGTGAGTGGGGTACCCATCTCCCCTGGATGTAGGTGTCAGTAGTGAGTGTTGTTCCCATCTCCCCCTGGATGTAGGTGTCAGTAGTGAGTGGGGTACCCATCTCCCCTGGATGTAGGTGTCAGTAGTGAGTGTTGTTCCCATCTCCCCTGGATGTAGGTATCAGTAGTGAGTGGGGTACCCATCTCCCCCGGATGTAGGTATGAGTAGTGAGTGTTGTTCCTATCTCCCCTGGATGTAGGTGTCAGTAGTGAGTGGGGTACCCATCTCCCCCGGATGTAGGTATCAGTAGTGAGTGTTGTTCCCATCTCCCTGGATGTAGGTGTCAGTAGTGAGTGGGGTACCCATCTCCCCTGGATGTAGGTATCAGTAGTGAGTGTTGTTCCTATCTCCCTGGATGTAGGTGTCAGTAGTGAGTGGGGTACCCATCTCCCCTGGATGTAGGTATCAGTAGTGAGTGTTGTTCCCATCTCCCTGGATGTAGGTATCAGTAGTGAGTGGGGTTCCAGTATCTCCCTGGATGTAGGTATCAGTAGTGAGTGTTGTTCCCATCTCCCCTGGATGTAGGTGTCAGTAGTGAGTGGGGTACCCATCTCCCCTGGATGTAGGTATCAGTAGTGAGTGGGGTTCCCATCTCCCCTGGATGTAGGTGTCAGTAGTGAGTGTTGTTCCCATCTCCCCTGGATGTAGGTGTCAGTAGTGAGTGTTGTTCCCATCTCCCCTGGATGTAGGTATCAGTAGTGAGTGTGGGTACCCATCTCCCCTGGATGTAGGTATCAGTAGTGAGTGTTGTTCCCATCTCCCCTGGATGTAGGTGTCAGTAGTGAGTGGGGTACCCATCTCCCCTGGATGTAGGTGTCAGTAGTGAGTGGTGTTCCCATCTCCCCTGGATGTAGGTGTCAGTAGTGAGTGTTGTTCCCATCTCCCCTGGATGTAGGTGTCAGTAGTGAGTGGGCTTCCCATCTCCCCTGGATGTAGGTGTCAGTAGTGAGTGGGGTACCCATCTCCCCTGGATGTAGGTGTCAGTAGTGAGTGTTGTTCCCATCTCCCCTGGATGTAGGTGTCAGTAGTGAGTGGGGTACCCATCTCCCCTGGATGTAGTGGTATCAGTAGTGAGTGTTGTTCCCATCTCCCCTGGATGTAGGTGTCAGTAGTGAGTGGGTACCCATCTCCCCTGGATGTAGGTGTCAGTAGTGAGTGTTGTTCCCATCTCCCCTGGATGTAGGTGTCAGTAGTGAGTGTTGTTCCCATCTCCCCTGGATGTAGGTGTCAGTAGTGAGTGGTGGGGCATCCATCTCCCAATATGTAGGTATCAGTAGTGAGTGTTGTTCCCATCTCCCCTGGATGTAGGTGTCAGTAGTGAGTGGGGTACCCATCTCCCCTGGATGTAGGTGTCAGTAGTGAGTGGGGTACCCATCTCCCCTGGATGTAGGTATCAGTAGTGAGTGTTGTTCCCATCTCCCCTGGATGTAGGTGTCAGTAGTGAGTGTTGTTCCCATCTCCCCTGGATGTAGGTGTCAGTAGTGAGTGCAGTACCCATCTCCCCTGGATGTAGGTGTCAGTAGTGAGTGTTGTTCCCATCTCCCCTGGATGTAGGTATCAGTAGTGAGTGGGGTACCCATCTCCCCTGGATGTAGGTGTCAGTAGTGAGTGGGTTCCCATCTCCCCTGGATGTAGGTGTCAGTAGTGAGTGTTGTTCCCATCTCCCCTGGATGTAGGTGTCAGTAGTGAGTGTTGTTCCTATCTCCCTGGATGTAGGTATCAGTAGTGAGTGGGTACCCATCTCCCCTGGATGTAGGTAGTCAGTAGTGAGTGTTGTTCCTATCTCCCCTGGATGTAGGTATCAGTAGTGAGTGTTGTTCCCATCTCCCTGGATGTAGGTATCAGTAGTGAGTGTTGTAGGTACCCATCTCCCCTGGATGTAGGTATCAGTAGTGAGTGTTGTTCCCATCTCCCCTGGATGTAGGTGTCAGTAGTGAGTGGGGTTCCCATCTCCCCTGGATGTAGGTGTCAGTAGTGAGTGTTGTTCCCATCTCCCCTGGATGTAGGTGTCAGTAGTGAGTGGGGTACCCATCTCCCCTGGATGTAGGTATCAGTAGTGAGTGTTGTTCCTATCTCCCCTGGATGTAGGTGTCAGTAGTGAGTGGGGTACCCATCTCCCTGGATGTAGGTGTCAGTAGTGAGTGTTGTTCCCATCTCCCTGGATGTAGGTGTCAGTAGTGAGTGTTGTTCCCATCTCCCTGGATGTAGGTGTCAGTAGTGAGTGTTGTTCCCATCTCCCCTGGATGTAGGTGTCAGTAGTGAGTGGGTGTTGTTCCCATCTCCCCTGGATGTAGGTGTCAGTAGTCAGTAGTGAGTGTGTGTTCCTATCTCCCCCTGGATGTAGGTGTCAGTAGTGAGTGGGGTACCCATCTCCCTGGATGTAGGTATCAGTAGTGAGTGTTGTTCCTATCTCCCCTGGATGTAGGTATCAGTAGTGAGTGTTGTTCCCATCTCCCCTGGATGTAGGTATCAGTAGTGAGTGTTGTTCCCATCTCCCCTGGATGTAGGTGTCAGTAGTGAGTGTTGTTCCCATCTCCCCTGGATGTAGGTGTCAGTAGTGAGTGGGGTGTTCCCATCTCCCCTGGATGTAGGTATCAGTAGTGAGTGGGGTACCCATCTCCCCTGGATGTAGGTGTCAGTAGTGAGTGGGGTACCCATCTCCCCTGGATGTAGGTATCAGTAGTGAGTGTTGTTCCCATCTCCCTGGATGTAGGTGTCAGTAGTGAGTGGGGTACCCATCTCCCCTGGATGTAGGTGTCAGTAGTGAGTGTTGTTCCCATCTCCCTGGATGTAGGTGTCAGTAGTGAGTGGGGTACCCATCTCCCCGGATGTAGGTGTCAGTAGTGAGTGGGGTACCCATCTCCCCTGGATGTAGGTGTCAGTAGTGAGTGGGGTACCCATCTCCCCTGGATGTAGGTATCAGTAGTGAGTGTTGTTCCCATCTCCCCTGGATGTAGGTATCAGTAGTGAGTGGGGTACCCATCTCCCCTGGATGTAGGTGTCAGTAGTGAGTGGGGTACCCATCTCCCTGGATGTAGGTATCAGTAGTGAGTGGGGTACCCATCTCCCCTGGATGTAGGTATCAGTAGTGAGTGGGGTACCCATCTCCCCTGGATGTAGGTGTCAGTAGTGAGTGGGGTACCCATCTCCCCTGGATGTAGGTGTCAGTAGTGAGTGGGGTACCCATCTCCCCTGGATGTAGGTATCAGTAGTGAGTGTTGTTCCCATCTCCCCTGGATGTAGGTGTCAGTAGTGAGTGGGGTACCCATCTCCCCTGGATGTAGGTGTCAGTAGTGAGTGGGGTACCCATCTCCCCTGGATGTAGGTGTCAGTAGTGAGTGGGGTACCCATCTCCCCTGGATGTAGGTATCAGTAGTGAGTGGGGTACCCATCTCCCCTGGATGTAGGTATCAGTAGTGAGTGGGGTACCCATCTCCCCTGGATGTAGGTGTCAGTAGTGAGTGGGGTACCCATCTCCCCTGGATGTAGGTGTCAGTAGTGAGTGTTGTTCCCATCTCCCTGGATGTAGGTGTCAGTAGTGAGTTGGCACCCATCTCCCCTGGATGTAGGTGAGTCAGTAGTGAGTGGGGTACCCATCTCCCTGGATGTAGGTGTCAGTAGTGAGTGGGGTTACCCATCTCCCTGGATGTAGGTATCAGTAGTGAGTGGGGCACCCATCTCCCTGGATGTAGGTATCAGTAGTGAGTGGGGTACCCATCTCCCTGGATGTAGGTGTCAGTGAGAGTGGGGTACCCATCTCCCCTGGATGTAGGTATCAGTAGTGAGTGGGGTACCCATCTCCCCTGGATGTAGGTATCAGTAGTGAGTGGGGTACCCATCTCCCCTGGATGTAGGTATCAGTAGTGAGTGGGGTACCCATCTCCCCTGGATGTAGGTGTCAGTAGTGAGTGGGGTACCCATCTCCCCTGGATGTAGGTATCAGTAGTGAGTGGGGTACCCATCTCTCCCTGGATGTAGGTGTCAGTAGTGAGTGGGGTACCCATCTCCCTGGATGTAGGTGTCAGTAGTGAGTGGGGTACCCATCTCCCCTGGATGTAGGTGTCAGTAGTGAGTGGGCTACCCATCTCCCCTGGATGTGGGTATCAGTAGTGAGTGGGGTACCCATCTCCCTGGATGTAGGTATCAGTAGTGAGTGGGGTACCCATCTCCCTGGATGTAGGTGTCAGTAGTGAGTGTTGTTCCCATCTCCCCTGGATGTAGGTGTCAGTAGTGAGTGGGTTACCCATCTCCCCTGGATGTAGGTGTCAGTAGTGAGTGGGGTACCCATCTCCCCTGGATGTAGGTGTCAGTAGTGAGTGTTGTTCCCATCTCCCCTGGATGTAGGTGTCAGTAGTGAGTGTTGGTACCCATCTCCCTGGATGTAGGTATCAGTAGTGAGTGGGGCACCCATCTCCCCTGATGTAGGTATCAGTAGTGAGTGGGGTTCCCATCTCCCTGGATGTAGGTATCAGTAGTGTAGTGGTTCCCATCTCCCCTGGATGTAGGTATCAGTAGTGAGTGGGGTACCCATCTCCCCTGGATGTAGGTATCAGTAGTGAGTGGGGTACCCATCTCCCCTGGATGTAGGTATCAGTAGTGAGTGGGGTACCCATCTCCCCTGGATGTAGGTATCAGTAGTGAGTGGGCTACCCATCTCCCCTGGATGTAGGTATCAGTAGTGAGTGGGGTACCCATCTCCCTGGATGTAGGTGTCAGTAGTGAGTGGGTACCCATCTCCCTGGATGTAGGTATCAGTAGTGAGTGTTGTTCCCATCTCCCTGGATAGTGGATGTAGGTGTCAGTAGTGAGTGGTGTCAGTAGTGAGTGGGGCCTCCCAATATGTAGGTGTCAGTAGTGAGTGGGTACCCATCTCCCCGGATGTAGGTGTCAGTAGTGAGTGTTGCCCATCCCATCTCCCTGGATGTAGGTGTCAGTAGTGAGTGTTGTTCCTATCTCCCCGGATGTAGGTGGTATCAGTAGTGAGTGGGTACACATCTGAGTGAGCCCATCTTCCTATCTCCTGGATGTAGGTGTCAGTAGTGAGTGTTGGCACCCATCTCCCCTGGATGTAGGTGTCAGTAGTGAGTGGGGTACCCATCTCCCTGGATGTAGGTGTCAGTAGTGAGTGTTGTACCCATCTCCCTGGATGTAGGTGTCAGTAGTGAGTGGAGTACCCATCTCCCCTGGATGTAGGTGTCAGTAGTGAGTGTTGTTCCCATCTCCCCTGGATGTAGGTGTCAGTAGTGAGTGTTGTTCCCATCTCCCCTGGATGTAGGTGTCAGTAGTGAGTGTTGTTCCCATCTCCCTGGATGTAGGTGTCAGTAGTGAGTGGGGTACCCATCTCCCTGGATGTAGGTGGTCAGTAGTGAGTGGGGTTCCCATCTCCCTGGATGTAGGTGTCAGTAGTGAGTGTTGTTCCCATCTCCCCTGGATGTAGGTATCAGTAGTGAGTGGGGTACCCATCTCCCTGGATGTAGGTGTCAGTAGTGAGTGGGGTTCCCATCTCCCTGGATGTAGGTGTCAGTAGTGAGTGTGGATGTAGGTACCAGTAGTGAGTGTTGTCTCCCCTGGATGTAGGTATCAGTAGTGAGTGTTGTTCCCATCTCCTGGATGTAGGTGTCAGTCTCCCCTGGATGTAGTGAGTGGGGTACCCATCTCCCCTGGATGTAGGTGTCAGTAGTGAGTGTTGTTCCCATCTCCCCTGGATGTAGGTGTCAGTAGTGAGTGGAGTACCCATCTCCCCTGGATGTAGGTGTCAGTAGTGAGTGTTGTTCCCATCTCCTGGATGTAGGTGTCAGTAGTGAGTGGTGGGTACCCATCTCCCTGGATGTAGGTATCAGTAGTGAGTGTTGTTCCTATCTCCCTGGATGTAGGTGTCAGTAGTGAGTGGGGTACCCATCTCCCCTGGATGTAGGTGTCAGTAGTGAGTGTTGTTCCCATCTCCCCTGGATGTAGGTATCAGTAGTGAGTGGGTACCCATCTCCCTGGATGTAGGTATCAGTAGTGAGTGTTGTTCCTATCTCCCCTGGATGTAGGTGTCAGTAGTGAGTGGGGTACCCATCTCCCCTGGATGTAGGTGTCAGTAGTGAGTGTTGTTCCTATCTCCCCTGGATGTAGGTATCAGTAGTGAGTGTTGTTCCTATCTCCCCCGGATGTAGGTATCAGTAGTGAGTGTTCCATCTCCCCGGATCTCCCCTGGATGTAGGTGTCAGTAGTGAGTGAGTTGTTCCCATCTCCCCTGGATGTAGGTGTCAGTAGTGAGTGGGGTACCCATCTCCCCTGGATGTAGGTATCAGTAGTGAGTGGGGTACCCATCTCCCCTGGATGTAGGTGTCAGTAGTGAGTGGGGTACCCATATCTCCCTCCTGGATGTAGGTCAGTAGTGAGTGGGGTGTTCCATCTCCCTGGATGTAGGTATCAGTAGTGAGTGGGGTACACATCTCCCCTGGATGTAGGTGTCAGTAGTGAGTGGGGTACCCATCTCCCCTGGATGTAGGTGTCAGTAGTGAGTGGGGTACCCATCTCCCCTGGATGTAGGTGTCAGTAGTGAGTGTTGTTCCTATCTCCCTGGATGTAGGTATCAGTAGTGAGTGGGGTACCCATCTCCCCTGGATGTAGGTGTCAGTAGTGAGTGGGGTACCCATCTCCCCTGGATGTAGGTGTCAGTAGTGAGTGGGGTACCCATCTCCCCTGGATGTAGGTATCAGTAGTGAGTGTTGTTCCTATCTCCCCTGGATGTAGGTATCAGTAGTGAGTGGGGTACACATCTCCCCTGGATGTAGGTGTCAGTAGTGAGTGGGGTACCCATCTCCCCATGGATGTAGGTGTCAGTAGTGAGTGGGGTACCCATCTCCCTGGATGTAGGTATCAGTAGTGAGTGTTGTTCCTATCTCCCTGGATGTAGGTATCAGTAGTGAGTGGGGTACCCATCTCCCCTGGATGTTGGTGTCAGTAGTGAGTGGGGTTCCATCTCCCCTGGATGTAGGTGTCAGTAGTGAGTGGGGTACCCATCTCCCCTGGATGTAGGTATCAGTAGTGAGTGGGGTACCCATCTCCCTGGATGTAGGTATCAGTAGTGAGTGGGGTACCCATCTCCCTGGATGTAGGTGTCAGTAGTGAGTGGGGTACATCTCCCCTGGGTGTAGGTGTCAGTATGAGTGGGGTACACATCAGTAGGTGAGTGGTGCTGTTCCCATCTCCCTGGATGTAGGTATCATCAGTAGTGAGTGGGGTCCCATCTCCCTGGATGTAGGTGTCAGTAGTGAGTGGGGTACCCATCTCCCCTGGATGTAGGTGTCAGTAGTGAGTGGGGTACCCATCTCCCTGGATGTAGGTATCAGTAGTGAGTGTTGTTCCCATCTCCCCTGGATGTAGGTATCAGTAGTGAGTGGGGTACACATCTCCCTGGATGTAGGTATCAGTAGTGTGGGTGGGGTACCCTCCCCTGGATGAAGGTGTCAGTAGTGAGTGGGGTACCCATCTCCCTGGATGTAGGTATCAGTAGTGAGTGTTGTTCCATCTCCCTGGATGTAGGTATCAGTAGTGAGTGGGGTACCCATCTCCCCTGGATGTTGGTGTCAGTAGTGAGTGGGGTACCCATCTCCCCTGGATGTAGGTGTCAGTAGTGAGTGGGGTACCCATCTCCCCTGGATGTAGGTGTCAGTAGTGAGTGGGGTACCCATCTCCCTCGATGTAGGTATCAGTAGTGAGTGGGGTACACATCTCCCCAATATGTAGGTATCAGTAGTGAGTGGGGTACCCATCTCCCCTGGATGTAGGTATCAGTAGTGAGTAGGGTAGACATCTCCCCTGGAGTGTAGGTGTCAGTAGTGAGTGGGGTACCCATCTCCCCTGGATGTAGGTATCAGTAGTGAGTGGGGTACACATCTCCCCTGGATGTAGGTATCAGTAGTGAGTGGGGTACCCATCTCCCCTGGATGTAGGTGTCAGTAGTGAGTGGGGTACCCATCTCCCCTGGATGTAGGTATCAGTAGTGAGTGGGGTACCCATCTCCCCTGGATGTAGGTGTCAGTAGTGAGTGGGGTACCCATCTCCCAATGTAGGTATCAGTAGTGAGTGTTGTTCCTATCTCCCTAGATGTAGGTGTCAGTAGTGAGTGCGGGTACCCATCTCCCCAATATGTAGGTATCAGTAGTGAGTGGGGTACACATCTCCCCTGGATGTAGGTGTCAGTAGTGAGTGTTGTTCCTATCTCCCCTAGATGTAGGTGTCAGTAGTGAGTGCGGTACCCATCTCCCCTGGATGTAGGTATCAGTAGTGAGTGGGGTACCCATCTCCCCTGGATGTAGGTGTCAGTAGTGAGTGGGGTACCCATCTCCCCTGGATGTAGGTGTCAGTAGTGAGTGGGGTACACATCTCCCCTGGATGTAGGTATCAGTAGTGAGTGCGGTACCCATCTCCCAATATGTAGGTATCAGTAGTGAGTGGGGTACACATCTCCCCTGGATGTAGGTGTCAGTAGTGAGTGTTGTTCCTATCTCCCCTGGATGTAGGTGTCAGTAGTGAGTGGGGTACCAATCTCTCCCGGATGTAGGTATCAGTAGTGAGTGTTGTTCCCATCTCCCCTGGATGTAGGTGTCAGTAGTGAGTGGGCTACCCATCTCCCAATATGTAGGTGTCAGTAGTGAGTGGGGTACCCATCTCCCCTGGATGTAGGTGTCAGTAGTGAGTGTTGTTCCCATCTCCCCAATATGTAGGTATCAGTAGTGAGTGGGGTACCCATCTCCCCCGAATGTAGGTATCAGTAGTAAGTGGGGTACACATCTCCCCTGGATGTAGGTATCAGTAGTGAGTGGGGTACCCATCTCCCCATGGATGTGAGGTATCAGTAGTGAGTGTTGTTCCTATCTCCCCTGGATGTAGGTATCAGTAGTGAGTGTTCTTCCTATCTCCCCCGGATGTAGGTGTCAGTAGTGAGTGTTGTTCCTATCTCCCCCAGATGTATGTATCAGTAGTGAGTGGGGTACACATCTCCCTTGAATGTATGTATCAGTAGTGAGTGGGGTACACATCTCCCTTGAATGTATGTATCAGTAGTGAGTGTTGTTCCTATCTCCCCTGGATGTAGGTATCAGTAGTGAGTGGGGTACACATCTCCCCCGGGATTCTCTTCCCACAGAGGTTACTCCTGTCATATCTTCCTACGTAACCTCTGTTCTAATACGGCCATATTTCCCGGTTCTCGTAAAATCCCCTAGCGGCAAAAGATCGCAGCATGAATTATCTCCCTTCTTTCTATCCAATCAGAACACCTGTTACATCGACTTAGATTCAACTTGACTAACACAAGCAAATGTGGGGCCACAAATATCCCCCATCTGCCGGGGACTTGTGTTGATGTTACACACAAGACGTTTAATGGCTAGCTTGTCCGTTGTCAACGAGGGTGATGGAGACGCCACTGATCCGCCATAACATGGCTGAGTTCTGTCTAGAAGAAACGTTTGCGCATCGCGCAGGGGAAGAAGTTTAGTTTTCTCGAAGCATACGGAAATTACCGAGGCCTTGCGAATGATCACTTTTGAAACAACGTCGCTGATTGCACAACTAAATCTGATTGTCTCCAATCACGAGTCTTGAACGCTCACACCATGAACAGAGGTTACGTAGGAAGATATGACAGGAGTAACCTCTGTGAGAAGAGAATGCTCCCCCCGGATGTAGGTATCAGTAGTGAGTGGGGTACACATCTCCCCAATATGTAGGTATCAGTAGTGAGTGGGGTACACATCTTCCCTGGATGTAGGTATCAGTAGTGAGTGGGGTACACATCTCCCCTGGATGTAGGTATCAGTAGTGAGTGTTGTTCCTATCTCCCCCGGATGTAGGTGTCAGTAGTGATTGTTGTTCCTATCTCCCCCAGATGTATGTATCAGTAGTGAGTGGGGTACCCATCTCCCCAATATGTAGGTATCAGTAGATCCTATCCCCCGGATGTAGGTATCAGTAATGAGTGGGGAGTTAGCATCTTGGACATACTCTGGAAACATGGCACCACACCGAAAATGTTCGAAAAGTTGTTTCAAAAAGGGAAATAAGCCTTGGAACTTTGGTGAAAAACAACCCAGGGAAAAGCAAAGTAGATTTAAAGTGCCCCAGACTGTCAGGTTGACCCCCTGAGCTACATAAGAAAGTGCCAAGTGCAGGGGTGACTGGAGTCCAGCCAGTACAAACGCTCACCAGTCTGCCATACCGCCTGTTAACGCCGAGGATGAGAAACACCCATCAGGAGGAGGATTGTTCACTGAAAACAAAAAGTGACAGGTAAGATGACTATAATCTACTAATTCATGTCACCCAAGCTTTGAAATACTTGCAGGTAACAAAAAGTCCTCATTGTTAAATGATTTGGATGGCCAAACTTGCCTCATTAAAAGAATTCATCTTTAAACAAGGTGACATAAGACATTTTCAATTTTATTCACATTTTTCAGTGATTAAGTGAAGTAAGTGGCCAAATTCAGACTCATGAATGAGTGTTTTTTCAAAACCAATTAAAAAACCCAGTGTTTTAATACCATAATGATAGGATAAACTGGGATAGAAATAGAAAATACAGCAAGGGAGATAATTCACAAATGTCAAACACAACAACATATTGTAAATAATCATTTAGAAGTTTCCCAAGTTGTCAGTGGGGTTTATTTTAAATCTGCAGGGCTGCTGCTGATGTGTATCATCTGTTCCACGTTGGGGACACAGAGAAACTGTTCAATGAGGCATTTCGTGAGCATGCCACGACATCGACAAACTGTGAGGGGGACCTGGTTATGGATATAGAGCATGAACAGCAGTGGGGCCTCAACTGGACAGAGAGACTGAAATGTACCAACTGTGGCTACCTGTCTAAGCATCATGAGCTCTACAAGGAGGTAGAAGTAGCTGCGGCAAAGAAGGGACGTCGCTCCTCCACTGCTAACACTGGACTCCAGATAGGCCTGTCGAAATGTCCCATGGGGTGTGACAGTTTCCGTGTCCTCTGCATGAGTGCAGATATTCCACCCCCATCGAGTTCAGGCATCCAGAAACCTGCAAACAGAGTTTGTGATAATATTAAATCTCAAAATGTGAAGGATATGAGGGCCAGGAGGGTGGAAATGAGGGAAATAAATAAATACAGGGGAACAAATTTAAATAATGTCAGCATGTCTACAGATGGCATGTACAACAACCCACTTTGTTCAGGTGTTGGGAAAACCCCTTTTCAGCCAGCCACTCAAGTTACCTATGTAGCCACTGAGAATGAGACTTGTGACCACCAAACAGGGCTCCAGATAACTTTTTGGGGGTGTGAGTGTACTTACACTTCATATTGCAAGTGAAGGTGTACTGAGAATTTTGAAGGAGTACCGACATGTTTTTGTGTGAGCGAGTTGATGTGGTTTGTCTGGACGATTCATCGATCACTATTTCCAACCATGTATTTGTATTTGAAGACGCGTGAGAAATAACTGAGCGACCGTGTGATGCGCGAAATGTCAGGTCCGACTGGATATAAATAGGAACAGTGTAGTTTTTAGCCAATCGAAAAATAGTGACGCATATCGTTGCATGGCAACGCAAGGGATTCCTACTGTCGGGGTTTCCTTATGTGTCAAATCGTATTTCGCAAAATGAAACTGAACAAGTATTTATCCGAAATAGATTTCCATTTGCACGATACGCACAGAAATTAAATGTTAGACGTATGAAGGTATTTATGTGCGTACACGATACGCTTGAAATCTTATATTATGTCGTACTTAGGCGTCCATTACGCAGGTACGCCCCTTATCCTGACCAAATATTAGCTCTACAAACAAAATCAAAACTTTGTTCAAAGCACAGTTTAGTTGACAACATTTCTTGTGTAAACAATTCAGACTGCACTGCTGATTTGCACATGTCAGAATCAATAGGAAATGAAAAACAGTTAGCTGCAGAGTGTTTCAGGGACTTAAAGAAAGACCAAATTGATGTAGAATTTTTGACAACAGATGCTGATAGTGCAGCTTACACAGCTCTCACTGAAATGTATGAAGCAGGGGAGATGGATGTTTGTCCGCAAACCTTTCTCGATACAAGGCACCTATCAGCCAGTCATAGAAAATTCATAAAAAATTCTAAATTTGTTGTGGACATGATGCCTGCTAGAACTAAACAAGATAAACAGAATTTGGCAAATACATTTTCTTTAGACTGTGCATCCAGATGTGCAGCTGAGTTTTCAGCTGCTTACTCAAGTCATGCAGGTGACTTGCCAAGGTTGAAGAAATCTCTGTCATATACCTCTGATGCTATTGCTTACTGTTACATGGGAGATCACACTAAATGCAGAAAGCAGTCACTTGTGTGCAAGGGGGGAAGCAAAATTGGTTATTACACAGTAAATATTTGGATAAAAACTTCAAAATTACTTACAATAAAATTCATTTTCAAAATTTGAGAAAATGCACTGACTTTCGTCTCGGCCCTAAAATAATAGACAAGACCCAATTCAACCTGAACAGTCAAAAAGTGTGAAGCTACAAACAAGGCACTGTGCAGGTCATTACTTTGTGATACAACCTTTACTCGGAACTTCCAAGGCAGAGCTCACAGTGCTGAGCATAGTGTCAACTTTAAAAGTCCAGCAAAATCACTCTTGACATGGGCTCAGGTGTGCCGTCACTGCAAAAAGTAAAATTGATAATGAAATCAGCAAAAGCCACAATAAAGTACTTAAAGCTAAAACATACAAGAAATCAAAAATAAGTAAGGACTGCCGTGCTAAGAAAAAGTTAGAATTATTCAAACTCCATCATTGTAAAAAAAATCAATATTCAAAAGACATGTTATTGAAAAGAAATACTGCATATTTGAGACATCAACACCAAAGAGGGGATCATCCATACCCAAAACTGGCCACACACAGAAAGACCTAACAACATAATGTATATGCTTACATAAAACAGTAAGGTTTATGACTCTTGGTGCACAAGCCCTGTTGTCGACAGTGAATTCTTTCCATATTGTGTTCGTGGGTCTCGACAGTCAAATGGTCAGTGTTTACACAAGAAGTGTAGTGACAGAGATGGCTCACTTCAATTATTTTGCCAGAGCTGTCAGTTTTAACCAAATCATCTGGTAAACATTTATTTGCTATGAATTGGGCTATTCTGTGGGCTTTTTGTTCGGTCCCTGCCTTGGACGGCCACGAAAAGAAGCACCGCCTATAGCCCTGCTTATCTCGGCTGCCCAACCAGTCCCTGCAACCTAATTTACCACTTGGGTCACCCATTTTCCTTTCAAAATTCCCTCTACATTTGTCCCAAAATGTTTCCATGGCAGTAGATCCACATGGAAAACCATAAATTATGAACTGCTGAAATATGCACTTACCCTACAGGTTACACAACACCAAATGTTTTCCCATAGACTTCTATAGTAGCCTTATATTTTTTATAAAATTATCCAGGCTATCAACAGCCATTCCATGTACACATGGATACACTCTGGCCTTTAAACTACAATAAAACACAATATCTGTCCAACTTGTCCGGCTTGTTTTGCGAGCACAGGAAGCGGAACACATCAACCCCAGTTCCGCACCAAATGTCACCTACTGGAAAATATCTGTACACACAATAAGCATAAGTCATGGTGATGAAAATCACAGCACTGAATACTTAAAATTGTGGTCAGTTTTAATTACTGGTTGGATATGCTTTTAAAAAACATAAACATCTTACACTATTTCATCCAATCACAGCTGTCACATGTCTCTATCTCTTCACTTGTTTACATACGGTCTGGCTCAGTGAGCAAGCAATTCTCATTTAGTGTAGTATAACCTTTATGCAATCTGTCAACAATCAAGGGAAATAACTCTGCACCTAATATTTCAAATTATCCCCCCACCCACCCTTATCCATTGGCTTGAATACCCCACACAACCATGTATTGTTTCTCTTACAGACACTCAGCACACATTATCAACACACCCACCTCCATTCCATATAACATGTGATTCCACTTTGACACAGGCCTGGGTATCCTTAAACAAAGCAAAACTACACACAAAAACCTTAATCACCAAGCATGCTAAGGGTTATATGTTCACCAGCTGTGAAGGCACCAAGCACATTGGGTACAACATTCCACAATGGCTGTATATACACTACAGTTGCTTCACCTCATTTAAATGACGACAGTACTGAAAATTAACCTTGTTTAACATGGCAAGACATATACTTTCAGCGCCACCTGCATTATAGGGGGACTAAAATACTAGCCACAAAGAGAAAGTGCACATACTAAATCAAAATATATATTTGAACTGCATCTGTACACAAATACCGATGTAACCAGTCATTAGTGACTTTAATTCAACAAATTTCATGACATCAGTGGCTTCGGCATGAGCATATGCAATAAGTTGGTGCATCATGATAAACTGCGGGAATGTCAAAAACTAATTTCAAGTCAAAAAGCTTAATTAATTAAGTCTTATGTTTGATCATTCAAAAATTTCAGCAGTTAATAAACCCCACATCATGCCACTATTCATGACTGCACAATAACACGAGGCTACTGGGATGGCCCGTGGGGTAATGTCTCAATGTCAGGAGGCTGTGAAACACCATGTCAGCACTGTTGAGACGTTATAGGAAGACTAATGAAGTTGACAACCACATCATGCACCATGTCTGTGTCAAAAGGCCGAGCATGGACATATGTATACAACTGACCCATCTATATATGGCACAGGTTCCAGACATCGATGACCAGTATTCATTGTGTCATGCAATACATGTGCCCTGTCACCTAGCTACCTTAGTTAGTCACTAGGTTGAGTACAAAAGAGTTAACACACCCCTAAACCTCACCAATAGTTTAACCAATGCACATGCAATACATGTGCCCTGTCACACAGTTACCCAGGTTCGTGCTGAAGAGTTCTCACTGGTTCAAAGTCAAGGTTGGATGGCACTGGGTGGCTGACTGCCTGGGACTGCATTTGTGCATCTCTTAAGCTTTGTGTCCAACTGTTTATCAGGCAGGACCTGAAACAAGTGTAAAGCAAATATTATCTTGTCCTACATGGGGTAACATTGCACAGCTGCATTTGTTTCAAACAGGGACAGATATCCTTCAACCCTGCACCGATTTGCCTGAACTCTCAATCCCAATTGTACATTATTATACTCAAACTACACATCAGAATTAACCATTAACCCAGTGAGAGTCACCTACCTAACCAGCCAATGGTGAGGGTCACCTGCCCATGAGCCACCTGAATGGGTTACCTAGCCCACTGCCTAGCCAGTCCTGAATCCAGGCAGCTTGCTAGTCACTGCCTAGCCAGCCAGGTACCCATGCAGCAAGTGGATCAGTATTCTTGGTCCAGAGCTGTTTGATAAGAGAAAGGGTCTTACGGATAATGATAAGGGTTGGATAACCTAGCCTTACCTGATATAAGCCTCACCCTCACATCCCAGGCAGCGAAACCTGTAAAAATGTACCACGAGATAGGATACTCACGAAAACAGGTGACAGGGCGAAACACATGTCACCCGCAACTATCGACACCGTCGGGTACCAAAATACACGAACAGACAATTGATAGAAAATCACAACTCGAGTCCATACAGCACAATGTCCAAGTTTATATATACAGCAAGAACTGTGATTACCACTAATCAAAAATACGTCTTCTCTTGTGAGCTCACTTCTCACGAAGACAACAGTGCCATATCAGCCTGTCAGCTCATCATTCAACTCAGGAACCGGTGTTAAACATTCTTATCAATCTAAATCGTTAGACTATGATGGTACATTACCTAATGCACAAACTGCATCGGTCTCTCTTGCCTGACACTTGGTATTTGTCGCACATGACCGATCATCATTGGGCAAGAAATCTCCAAAATCTTCTTGCATGGTGGCCATTTTTATTCGCACACTGCATCATCCGCTTGGTGTCGCTGCACTTGATCGTCCAAAGCTGGGTCCCGTCTCTCATATTGCAATATACGATAATACAGCGCACTGTGGCAGCCGAGAACCAACAAAGTTCCAGTCTGTCCTAGCAATAAATGGGAACCAGTCTAAGAGATTCGCAGATTTCTACAGATTTTGACCCCAAAATGCCCTCTGTTAGAATTGTGAATAATTGCATTTAAACACTTTTAAAACTCTGGTAAAATCATCGTAAGTGTGTTGGTATATTATATCCTTGAATTTATACAGGGATATTCTGAAAACATAACGCATTTCACCTATAACCGTTGATATTAAACGCCATTGGTGAAGAATGTCTGCAGGAAATATACGACTGTACATATACAGGAGGATATAAAGTGCTGTACTGCGCCTGTGCTCAATGACGCTTCTGTTAGATCCTGTTCGTCATCGAAACCATTTGCTGAAAGTGTTTCTTACATATATGTATGTGTGTGCGTGCGCGCGCGCGTGTACTCAGAGAGAGAAAGAGAGAGAGTGAGTGAGTTTAGTTTTACGCCGCACTCAGCAAAATTCCAGCAATATTGCGGTGGTCTGTAAATAATCCAGTCTATACTAGATAATCAAGTGATCAACAGCATGAGCATCGATCTGCGCAATTGGGAACCGATGACATATGCGTCAACCAAGACTTTAGCCCTTTTAATGACATCCGAGATGATGGCAGACCAAGAGTCACCTAGGATTCGAAACCACGATTAGCGGACCCCCATATGTTTATAGAAACACTAGCTGTTTTAAGTGTTAGTGTCTCCCCCAACCGGCCGCTGAACCATCTCGCCTGTTATGTGCCGGGTTTGAGTCTGGACCAGACAAACCATGGTCAGGGCAGAAACCATGGTCACAAGAAGTTGTGAAGATGAAGGAAAACTGATTTCTATGGATAGTCAACTTCTTTATTGCAATGAGTGCGACGTTTCGGTGTAGGTACTAACACCGTTATCAAGCAAGTGATACAACAACTGAAGCAAGGAGAATATATACATAGCTGTATAGTGAGTATATACAATTAACAAAGTTGATGTACATTGGATATTAGATAAGTGATTACAGCAGAGGAGGTTGATGTACAGAGTGATTGATTGTGATTAGAGTTGAGTTTATACAATTGATGAGTTGACGTACTATAGTTGTGATTACAAGCACAAAGGAGGGAGCATGGAAGCCAGATGGACAAAGGAGGTAGGGAAGGATTACTGGTGGTGGTCGTTGATTAGGTGGTAATAGGCTGACCAGATGAAATAACCTTGATCTCGATTCATGGTGGGGTTGTGGCGTTCGATGTTTATGGCTTCAAGGAGTTTCCTAATTTGGTAGTCTTGTCGGTTGATTTCTAGGATATCGATGTTGTTCCATAGGATGGCATGGTCAGGGGTTGGCTTTGGGTGTGGTCAGCTATGGCGGATTTGGAGTCGTTTTTTTCTGGACTGACGATTTATGTTCCTTGATTCGTAGTGGGGCGGGCGGGATGTTTCACCAATATAGAAGTCTCCGCATTGACAACGAATCTGGTAGACTACTCCCGAGGGGTCATCTTTTGTTGTTGACGGTGGTTTGCCTGTGGCTTGGAGGAGGTTCTGGATAGATTTGCCTTTTTGGAACAGGACGTCTATGCTTGCTTGCTGCTGAAGGAGTCGTCTTATCTGGTGGCTGACTGCTGCTGGACATACGGGATACTTATTACAAAGGGTGCTGATTACCGGCGGGGTGGTTTATCTGTTGGGTTGAGGGTGGTTGTGATGATATTGTTGACTAGCTTTTGGGGGTACTGGTTATAATGGACGAAGACATGGCGGATGTGGTTAAGTTCGGTTTCTAGGGCTTCCGTTGTCGAGCAGATGTTCTTAGCTCTCCGGGTGAGAGTGGATATGATGCCTTTCTTAACCTGTAGCGGGTGGTTGGAGGTAAAGTGAAGGTATTGGTCGGTATGGGTGGGTTTCCTGTAGACAGTAGTGGAGAGCTTGTTGTCTTCTTTCTTTACTAGGACGTCGAGGAAAGGGAGCTTGTTGTCAGATTCTTCTTCCATTGTGAACTGCATACGGGGATGTTGGGAATTCAGGTGGTTGAGGAGGTGTCCAGGGTTGTCGTTGGGGTTGAGAACTACAAAGGTGTCATCTACTTTTCTATACCAGCAAATTGGTGCAATGGGTGATGTCAGCAGGGCCTTGTCTTCTAGTTCCGTCATGTATATCTCAGTGATGATAGGGGAGAGAGGAGAACCCATGGGTAGCCCATGGGTTTGCTGGTAAATCTTGTCTGACCAGGTAAAGTAGGTTGAGCTGATGCAGGAGTCGATGAGGCGGATTATACTGTCAATGCTGAGGTGGGTGTCTAGGTCAGGGTGGAGGTCTTGGAGTCTTTTCCGAATGATGGTAAGGGCTTCCCTACCTCCTTTGTCCAATCACAATCAATCACTCTTTACATCAACCTCCTCTGCTGTAATCACTTATCTAATATCCAATGTACATCAACCTTGTTAATTGTATATACTCACTATACAGCTATGTATATATTCTCCTTGCTTCAGTTGTTGTATCACTTGCTTGATAACGGTGTTAGTACCTACACCGAAACGTCGCACTCATTGCAATAAAGAAGTTGACTATCCATAGAAATCAGTTTTCCTTCATCTTCACAACTTCTAAAATGCCTCTCAAAGAAATTAGCTGTGAATTGTTTTTTGTTTTTATCGTTTTCATTGTAGGTAAGAGAAGAAGCCAGAAATGTCGATAATTACCCTTGTTGTTCTGTGTGATTTTGCGTCAGTCATGGCGTCACGCTGCACAGAAACATTGACAATTTCGTGTAAACATATCTCATTACTGTATTGCATCTAGTTATCATTTGCTATTTCTTGCTACGACACCCTTTCCATGCATATTTTAAAGTATTGAGCAAATGCATATGCTACGAATAGACGAATGGATGTCTGTAAATTTGAGAAAATGCTACACACGTGTAAAGTCCGAATTTTTCTTTGTTTACATTTCAAACAAATGCTGTCATTCGAACACAGTTCGTTTTCTCACCCAGTATCTTTCCTTTCATTTCATCTCCACAGTTGGTATTGGTCACAAAGACCAGTTGTAATTTGATTCTAAAATGTATGAGGAAATCAGATACCAAATACCGCAGTGAATCGCCATTTCGTAATGAGTCAAAAATGGCGACATTTATGATGAAGCCTTTTTTGAGAGGTCATGTTCAGTACTTTAATTTAAGATAACAGTGGATGGTATCACGAAACAGGAAATGTCCCGCAGAATTCGAAACTGTGAAGTGTATTTGAATGCTTGATTTTTAAAAAGTGAGGGTTGAAGAGGAAGGACATGTATGTCCTTGTGTCATCGGGGTTAAACATTATGATATTTTTTGCCTACTGTCAGCTTAATACAGAATTGTACCGCTTCCGTGGTGTAGTGGTTAGAGCGTCCGCCCGGAGAGTGGAAGGTTGCTGGTTCGATCCCCGACCGCGTCATACGAAAGGACGTTAAAAGATGGCACTGGTCGGTCCCTGCCTGGCGCTCGGCATTAATGGGTACAACAAGGACTGGTCGGCTCGGAGTCAGTACAATGCGTCTGAGTGGGGTATTCATGTTTCACTGTGATATGGTATCTCAGTGGGCTAGCACTATAAAAACCAGCTTAAGTCTTGGCTAGTACAAGCACCACTGCCTATGAACCCCCGCACCCCCCAAATTATCCCGCCTAATCTTACAATTTGGAGACTCAAAGCAGTAACCATGGTAACCCTACATTTTGATCAGGGTGAATACGATCACCCTGAACAAAATTCCGATGGCCGTCCAAAACCAGCGTACCCCCTTAACGAATAACCCAAAGGTTCTGCAAAAATATCCCGGTCCCTTCCCCCAAAATTTCGACTGAACCTAACCTGTGAGATACAACGGCGTGGAGTGCCATCGTAGGCAAAGCCCGCGTTGATGACGACCACCTTGAACTGACAAGTGAAGGCTTGGAACCTGGCGGCCATCTTCGTTGGAGGTGTATAGGTGTGCAAATCTGGACAAGAAGGGACAGAGGCAGGCGCTTTCCCTTGGCTGGACCGAGAGACCCCGACGAAACTACCCTGCTCGTGGCATTGTTGCTGTTCTCCGAACGAAGTTAAAGAGTGGAATGAGACGCAGCCGCATTCTCCATCTTATATAGTCGAGACAGTGCGCATGTCTAGGTGTCTTCTGATTGGTTGATACAGTGATGACAACCTTCACGGAATCAAGTTACAGCGCTTGTTCTTAATTCCAGAAACATTGTTTCACCCCTGCCCACATTGGTCAGTGTATATCTGTCTCACTGACACACACCGGGTGTCTTCATACAGGAGAGCTCAGACACCCTCACCAACACCCTTCCCCCGTGATGCTCGTCAATGTTGAGTTGTCACCAGTCTTTGACAGTTCAGTATAAAAATGTTAGTCTGTCCATTCATACGTAATCCTATTTTCATCACACTAAGGAATGTGAGAGTCATCAATTGTGTACATAACTACATTTTAGAATTATGCTTAAACATTATGGGGGAGGGTTTTTTAATGAAATTGTACATGGCATTCAAAGGGGGGTGCACTTACGTTGTACATACATTTTGTTTGTTTGTTTGTTGTTGTTGTTTTTTGGGGGGGGTGTCATTCACATTGTACATACTTCTCCATAACAATCATCATCACCCCCTAGCAATAAATTATGAACGGTCCCTAAACATGGCACATTAAAACACACAGAGAAAATACGCCTGTGTATGAGAACACACCACAATCCTGGCCTCGTGATAACTGTGTTATGCCAGGGGATTGGTAAACTGACCAGAAAGCACTGTATATAACTCATGGAAACGAATAAGGGAACACATGAAAGTACAAGTGTTCCTATATTTGTTTCCAGAATTTCACCCACAGTGCAATACAAAGCTTGTGAAGAAACCTGGAAAAGAATTAAAGGAACACTTGCACTTCCATGTGTTCCCTTATTCGTTTCCATGAGTATATATAGGGAATATTTGCTACACTGGATCTGAACATTTACTTGGTAATGGTCATGTATGTTTACACGCTGTGCATGAGATTGTCTGTATATTATTTGACGCCACATTTTTCAATATTCGAACTCTATGATGGCACCCTGTAAATAATCCAGTCAGTATACTCGTACTTTGCCTTTTATAGCAATGATAGATTGCTGGGTGCCCATGTTCCACCCTGGAATCCCTAAGGGTGTGTCTCACCAGAGGTCTGATACCAACACACCTAATGTACCTGTAAACTAATATTAAGTCAACCATACAGACCCTGAAACACATATATCCAATACAGACCATGCAAGTCTAGAATATGTGGCAAGTATAGAATACCACAGTTTCAGGAAAAATGTAAAACTGTTTACGCCCCTGGGCTCAATTTTATTATATTCAGGAAGCAACACACGGATTTAACATCACTGTATCACATGTACATGGCAGCTATAAAGATAAGGTCTGCAAAAATATGAAAGGTTTACTTGGGCTGTCATAGAATTTCCAGATTTGAGCACACCCTCATCAGTGAGTGAGTGAGTGAGTGAGTGTCAGCAATGTTTTAGGCGGTGCTCAGAACCTTGTTCAAACAATTCAGTCGCTGATAGAGCTAGTAAGTGTTTTTCGCCAGAATCAACGATAATGTAGTTTCTGGGGTCTGCCTGGAGGTCGTCCATTACATATAAAAGAACATCAAATCACACTACAGTAAAATCTGCCAACACCGGCACCTGTCTAATCTGGCACACTGTCAAAACCGGCATAAAGTTTTGGTCCCACCATTTCACAACGATATTATGATCATTAAAACATTTTCCTCAATGCCTTTGACATTTGTGTGAAGACATGTTCAGGATTTGAGCTACACAATGATGCTGTAACATATAAGGTGATATTTGGTATTCGGGAGAAGGGGGGATGACACCTTCACCTATAAATCTGCAAAGATATAGAACTTGTCAGATATTACTCTGGGGTATAAAAGTGTTCCGTCAGTCACAACCACACTGACAGAGTCTGTCATACACACCCTGAAACAGAAATACCCAGTGCAGCCCATGCAAGTCTACAAGATGTGGCAAGCCCAGATTTTCACAGTTTCTGACAAGGAAAAACATCCCTAGGCTCCTTTTATTTTACTTTATGAATATGATTTAGAAACTGTTATTCTTTTCTGTAAATATGTACTTTTCTGACACTAGATGTTAGGTGTCTGTTTCCGCCACTATGCACTACCTGGTCGGGGTATTGCATCCGTAAACATATGTAAGCTACGGGTTGTTTGAACAACACTTGCTCTCCCTGACCAAGCCTCCCTGACCCTGCCTCCCTGATCCTGCCTGCCTGACCCTGCCTCCCTGACACTGCCTGCCTGACACTGCCTGCCTGACCCTGCCTGCCTGATCCTGCCTGCCTGACCCTGCCTGCCTGACCCTGCCTGCCTGACCCTGCCTGCCTGACCCTGCCTCCCTGACACTGCCTGCCTGACCCTGCCTGCCTGACCCTGCCTGCCTGACCCTGCCTGCCTGACCCTGCCTGCCCTGCCTGCCTGACCCTGCCTGCCTGACCCTGCCTGCCTGACCAAGCCTCCCTGACCCTGCCTCCCTGACCATTCCTCCCTGACCATGCCTCCCTGACCA
The DNA here is from genome assembly GCF_003918875.1 of Haliotis rubra. NCBI lineage: Eukaryota > Metazoa > Mollusca > Gastropoda > Lepetellida > Haliotidae > Haliotis > Haliotis rubra. The sequence continues at coordinate 30,697 of NW_025766172.1, read as the reverse complement.
AGCCTCCCTGACCCTGCCTGCCTGACCATGCCTCCTTGACCATGCCTCCCTGACCCTGCCTCCCTGACCCTGCCTCCCTGACCCTGCCTCCCTGACCATGCCTGCCTGACCATGCCTGCCTGACCCTGCCTGCCTGACACTTTGACACCTTGCGTGACACTGCCCACATCCCTGACACTATTCTGATTAATGTTTCCAGGGAGATCAATAGATCATCTTGTGCTCACTTGGAAGATTACTTGATGAAGTAACAGTACTGATCACGTGTTTCTGTAAGTTCAGTCTAACTATCATCAGAATCATTTATTTCTTCTGTAGTTTCATCAAATTCTTATTTGATTTTTTTGTCTAAATGGTCAAGTGTAGTAATGTCCTTATCCGTTTGCATTGTGATCTGTATAGACTGGGCCACCCATGTCTCCAGACACAGACCAGATACAGCACAAAGAGCAACAAAGCTCTGTGGCTCACCTGAAGTTTTAATGGTTTAGTTGGAAACACCTTCAATTGGTCAGAGTATAGAGCCAGACCAGCTATGACACTCCACTGCTGTTGTATGTCATGGGGAATGGTAAAGTGTTAGAGGGAATTTCTTTTATTTATGACTGTTGTCGAGCTTCTGCTGCAGAAACACTGCACATACACAGTAGAATGTTTTGGAGAGAGCACCAACTGTATTTTGCACCACATAAAAGTGTAAAAATATATTTTTACTCCCGAAACTTCTGGTACTTGTTTCTTCTTCCAACTTGACAGCAAAAATGTTACATCTGTACTGCTTGGTCCTTCATCAGTTTTACCAGGTGTCCAAGAACACCTGGTGTCTCAGGGCACGATAGTCATCTAAAAAGTGCATCAAACTTACGCTGCAGGTTGGGTCTGTTTAAACTGAGGGGTTTACTCCAGTAATGCAATATGGTTGTGCTGCCATATTTCTGGAATACTGCTTACTGACAGACAGACAGACAGACAGACAGACAGATGGCTGTCAGAATCACTATAAATTCTTGCAAGTGGCTTATGTTGCTGTCTGTTGTGTCTCATCAATGGCCAAAGGGGAGACAATTTCAAAACTTTGGTGGAAGAGTTTGCTCCCTTGATGAGCTGTCAGTGAGTGATTCTCAGGGTGCTGGTATAGACTTTTAAAGGCCAGGTTAGTGTTCTGCCAAGACAGCGGCCTTGCAGGATCAGTGTTGATTGGCATATAGTATTAACAACCGGTAGGATATTAGATATAGATGAGTCTTTGTCATATATGATGTTTTTTACAACTTTATATACTGCTGGATGTTTCTATGTCAACCACAGAAAAAGTGATAGACTTTGCTTCTTTTATCACAGGAAACGGTTGTTTGTTTCATACTGTTTCTGTTTAGATTTCTGTTTAATTTCAGAACAGAACCTTGAAGAGACATGGTAATGGCAGTGATCACCTACATGATGTTGAGGCTGAATAGAAGACATGGGGTGTTGCTGCTGCTGTCCAGCATGTCCAGTTTTCATTTTCATATTTCCAATGAAGGGTATTTTTTTGTCCACACTTGGAAGAACACAGCAAGAGTAGAGTTACATCACAGGGTGCAGTCTTTCACTCACTATATCAATCACTTGATTGTCTGGTCCAGACTTGATTATGTAAGTTCTGAACTAGAATATAACCAGGGTTAGGGTTAGATACACTGTCAGGTAGATCACAGTAAGGGTAGAGTTACATCACAGGGTGCAGTCTTTCACTCACTATATCAATCACTTGATTGTCTGGTCCAGACTTGATTATGTAAGTTCTGAACTAGAATATAAACCAGGGTTAGGGTTAGATACACTGTCAGGTAGATCACAGTAAGGGTAGAGTTACATCACAGGGTGCGGTCTTTCACTCACTATATCAATCACTTGATTGTCTGGTCCAGACTTGATTATGTAAGTTCTGAACTAGAATATAACCAGGGTTAGGGTTAGATACACTGTCAGGTAGATCACAGTAAGGGTAGAGTTACATCACAGGGTGCAGTCTTTCACTCACTATATTTATCACTTGATTGTCTGGTCCAGACTTGATTATGTAAGTTCTGAACTAGAATATAACCAGGGTTAGGGTTAGATACACTGTCAGGTAGATCACAGTAAGGGTAGAGTTACATCACAGGGTGCGGCCTTTCACTCACTATATTTATCACTTGATTGTCTGGTCCAGACTTGATTATGTACGTTCTGAACTAGAATATAACCAGGGTTAGGGTTAGATACACTGTCAGGTAGATCACAGTAAGGGTATAGTTACATCACAGGGTGCGGCCTTTCACTCACTATATTTATCACTTGATTGTCTTATCCACACTTGATTATGTATTTATGATTGCAAGAAACCAAACGTTAATAATTTCACACATAAGTTGTGAGTGATGCTTAATATCATGTTTACCTGCATGTCTGATTGAGTAATATACAGAAAAGATGGTTCCTCAAAACACTCAAGACAGAAAGTTCAACCACTATTCAGTTACCTTGAAACTTATTTTCATTTCATACAGAATACAATAACAATATTTGCCAGTTTGTCTGCATGATTGTTAGTTTTCTGCACTCAACAATAGTTCCAGCTGTGTGATGATAGTTAGCAAATAAATGAGTCAAGACCAGACAATTCAGTGATCGAAATCATGCGGTAATCCAAAACAATCAGGACATAATGCCACGCCTTAAACACAGAAACAGGGGAATATATCGTATCTGCTGTAGGGGTAGAGTTCTCAACAACGGAAATTATGTAGATAAGTAGATATTGGTGCAATTTTAGTTCAGAAATAAAAGCATTACGATATTTGTTTGCTGGCGTTTATGGGCCGTTGTAACATTAATCCCTTGGGGTGGCACAATAAACTTTGTGACAGGTGCCAAACTTTGGAATATGGCTTTAAACACGTATTCCCCCAGTGTATTTACTCCTTAAGTCCCTCGGATTACACAGGAAATTACACGTATTTCTTCCGCTAACCAGCAGTGACGGGCTGTCTGTTTTATTTGTAAACAAATATTTGGGGAAAATATGGCAACACTGAAATTACCGTGGACACCAGTTTGTATCATAAGTTCTTGTTTACCCATTGCCTATTGCGACAAAAACAAATATAATATTGTGCCAATGTTCGAAGTGTGAAATGAGGTGCCAAACTTCATATCACCTCACTGTAGCCTCCTCGCTGGTTCTCAAGTATGGCGCTGGTCACGTGACTTGGTACATCGAACGTTCAACGTAATATAATTCTTTCTCAGTATCCAGCTCCTTTAAACAATCACTCCGTGTCTATTTTAATACGTGGAGATTAGGAGAAAAATTATGGCAGTTCTTCAACTCCAAATTTTATAACACACTAACACACACTGGGCAGAAAACGTCCTCTAAAATTTACCAATTTTCAGGCAGACGTTGTCTGAAATTTGGTCACAAACTGTGACGCTCGTAACCGGCCACCGGACCAAGGTCAGAGTTCAAGTACAAAGTTCATGACGTCATCATCGCCTGTTCTGACGTCACGGGGTTCCAGTTTGCCGAAGGCTCCTTTTGATTATTCTGGCGCAGTGATGAGGCCGTGCCAAAGTCTATATTGTAAGCTTGGTCTCTCGTAGCGTCCCAAATTGTTATTAACTATTTATTTACAATTAGTCACTGCATTAAGCCTCGTCACTTTCTGGAATACTCCCACTTAATGTGAGACAAACTCCCAGCTAGCCTAATATTTTAATATCTCTCATGCGTCAATAATTTTATGAACAAAAGCCTTTCCTGAAAGAGCTAGCTAGATAGAGTAAGATATTTTCACCCGGAAAACAAGTTTGATTTTTGTTAAACCTAACGATCTCAGCAATTAATGACTGTGTTGTATGGAGGCCCATGTAACTGTAAGGGGAGAAAAGGATCGCCCAGTTCTCTTTATATTTCAGTGTAGTAAATTGCATATTTTGTGGGTTCTGCTGTAGGGTTTATGAGCCAGTCACTGGTTTTACGCCGCCTTTAACAATATTCCAGCAGGGGCACACCAGAAATGAGGATTCGAACCTGGGTATTCAGCGTGACAAGCGAACGCTTTAACCACTAGGCTAGGCTACTCGGCCCGCTGTCTGTCTGTATGTATGTCTGTCTGTCCGCGTGCGTGCGAACTGATGGATATAACAAACTGATGGATGTAATGAGCTGATGGATATAACGAACTGACGGATATAACGAACTGACGGTTATACCGAACTGATGGATATAACGAACTGATGGATGTAACGAACTGATGGATGTAACAAACTGATGGATGTAACGAACTGATGGATGTAACGAACTGATGGATATAACGAACTGATGGATATAACGAACTGACGGTTATACCGAACTGATGGATATAACGAACTGATGGATGTAACGAACTGATGGATGTAACAAACTGATGGATGTAACAAACTGATGGATGTAACGAACTGATGGATATAACGATCTGATGGAAATAACGAACTGATGGAAATAACGAACTGATGGATGTAACGATCTGATGGAAATAACGAACTGATGGAAATAATGAACTGATGGATAAACGAACTGATGGATGTAACGAACTGATGGAAATAACGAACTGATGGATGTAACGAACTGATTGAAATAATGAACTGATGGATGTCACGAACTCATGGAAATAACGTACTGATGGAAATAACGTACTGATGGACGTAACGAGCTGATGGATATAATGAACTGATGGATGTAACGAACTGATGGATGTAACGAACTAATGGAAATAACGAACTGATGGATGTAACGAACTGATGGAAATAACGAACTGATGGATGTAACGAATAAAGCTTTGGTCTAGGTCACTTGGTGTTCATCTTAGATATAATGAACTCAAATTAATAAACGCCTTCGAATTAGCATTAACCACAGTTTAATGCATTTCCTTTATTTCCAATGTTGAGGTACCAAGTGTTTGTTTCAATGACCCGCAACAGATTTCTCCCTTCGGTAAGGTCGTTTTTTTGTCTGGCAATAGAAGTTGACAGATGTATCCATGTTTGCTATTACAAGATGCCGACAGCCACTCCATGCCAATCACTGATAACCGCATTTTGACACATTTTCCATGACGCCCCCCTCTAAAACCCATTCTTTCTTCGAGAGACCACATGGTGTAGGAAGGAGCTTGCCCGTCAAGCCACAGAAATGTGTTGTTATCGCACAGATCTCGCAACCCAATCCAAACCTCAACTGAAACAAGACAGCCAACATTATTACATCCATTCATCCAAACATCGTTTAACACCTTAAAAACCCTGGCTCTGGACTCTGGACCCTTATAATTATAGATCAGATATCGACAATAACTTCAGCTGAGGATACACCATATGGTTGAACAACTTCTTTATTCAGGTGATGCGACGTTTTCATACCGAATTTTGTATAGTTATCAGTTTCTCCCATAAAGCTTGTCCCTAAATAAAGAAGTTCTTCATCCATACAGTTTGTCTCTCAATAAACAAGTTGTTTCCATACAGTTTGTCTCTCAATAAACACGTTGTTCATCCATACAGTTTGTCTCTCAATAAACAAGTTGTTTCCATACAGTTTGTCTCTCAATAAACAAGTTGTTCATCCATACAGTTTGTCTCTCAATAAACAAGTTGTTTCCATACAGTTTGTCTCTCAATAAAGAAGTTCTTCATCCATAACGTTTTTCTCTCAATAAACAAGTTGTTCATCCATACAGTTTGTCTCTCAATAAACAAGTTGTTCATCCATACAGTTTTTCTCTCAATTAACAAGTTGTTCATCCATACAGTTTTTCTCTCAATAAACAAGTTGTTCATCCATAGTTTGTCTCTCAATAAACAAGTTGTTCATCCATACAGTTTGTCTCTCAATAAACAAGTTGTTCATCCATAAGTTTGTCTCTCAATAAACAAGTTGTTCATCCATACAGTTTTTCTCTCAATAAATAAGTTGTTCATCCATACAGTTTCTCTCTCAATAAACAAGTTGCTCATCCATAAGTTTGTCTCTCAATAAACAAGTTGTTTATCCATACAGTTTGTCTCTCAATAAACAAGTTCTTCATCCATACAGTTTGTCTCTCAATAAAGAAGTTCTTCATCCATAAGTTTGTCTCTGAATAAACAAGTTGTTCATCCATACAGTTTGTCTCTCAATAAACAAGTTGCTCATCCATACAGTTTGTCTCTCAATAAACAAGTTGTTCATCCATAGGTTTGTCTCTCAATTAACAAGTTGTTCATCCATAAGTTTGTCTCTCACTAAACAAGTTGTTTATAAATACAGTTTGTCTCTCAATAAACAAGTTGTTCATCCATACAGTATGTCTCTCAATTAACAAGTTGTTCATCCATAAGTTTGTCTCTCAATAAACAAGTTGTTCATCCATACAGTTTTTCTCTCAATAAATAAGTTGTTCATCCATGCAGTTTGTCTCTCAATAAACAAGTTGTTCATCCATAGGTTTGTCTCTCAATAAACAAGTTGTTCATCCATAAGTTTGTCTCTCAATAAACAAGTTGTTTATCCATACAGTTTGTCTCTCAATAAACACGTTGTTCATCCATAGGTTTGTCTCTCAATAAACAAGTTGTTCATCCATAAGTTTGTCTCTCAATAAACAAGTTGTTCATCCATACGTTTGTCTCTCAATAAACAAGTTGTTCATCCATACAGTTTGTCTCTCAATAAACAAGTTGTTCATCCATAGGTTTGTCTCTCAATAAACAAGTTGTTCATCCATACAGTTTGTCTCTCAATAAACAAGTTGTTCATCCATAGGTTTGTCTCTCAATAAACAAGTTGTTCATCCATACAGTTTGTCTCTCAATAAACAAGTTGTTCATCCATAAAGTTTCTCTTTATCAGACTCTCCAACTTCAAACATGCCACTCAAAGAAGATAATTATAGATCGACACGTTAGAGAAAGATAAAAGACACTCTTGCCGCTTCTAATGTCTGTATAGTTTTACCAATATCTTCTTTCAATTCCTCATGCTTTATTTCATTGTGTGCACTTGGAGCCTGGATTCAAGAGCCACAACACATTTTAAGGATCGCCTTGTCTTGCGAAATACGTAAAACTAGTGTATAAAAATATGCATCGATTGCTCTGGAAATACGAATGGCTTTACATATTCCTTTAAAAAGAAGTAGGGGATATTCCATTCCAGGGCATACCACAAGCCAATGCCAATGCATATGAGAAAAAGAAATATATATCCATACAGATGAAACATTTCCAAAGGAATGGAATAAATTGTCACATTTTCCCTTAATTTCTCTTCATCATCTGTTTCCTCCTTGGCTTCATCATTTGCATTTTATCAATCTTGTAAATCAAATATCCCTTACTTGAATGGTGTACTTTGCAACAAAAATGGAATCATGTTGTCAAGCTTGCTGGCTTGGTTGATACAAGTCATCGTATCTGAGTAGACCGATGCGCTTGACATCACTGGATTGTCTGGTCATGCCTCATTTTTACAGACTGCCACCACACAGCTGGAATATTGCTGAGTGCGGCGTAAAACAAAACTCACTACCCAGTGCACAGCCGGATACCTAGTATTTTGTTGACATGAACATTATAATACTCCACGTGGTAGAGACAATGAGATGATGTGGTGTACAAACCTCTTCTAAACGAATCCATAGTGTTGAAGAATTTCGCTACTTGACCCAGTGTTTCTTTATCGTCCACTTTGACCAGTTTACCTCCGTCACCTTCACACATTTTATTCGCACTTTCCCAACTTGTTGCATCATTCATCCTTTTGATGTAGATCGTCTCACTTCCAACCGTACCTTTACGGTAATCTTTTATAAGGTCTACAACAGGAAATAGTTGGACTAATGAAAAACAGATGCAAGGTCATACGTTATTCTGGGAGGGAATCTGTGATGGTCTAAATGAGACAAGACACACAAAAGTAGCATCAATTGTTTGGGACACCCAGCTACACCAACCCAACGATGGTGTTTAAAACCTCGCGTGCGTGCGTGTGTGTACACCTGGAAAAAACATACATATGTTGACCGCTAGCAGAACTATGTTAAAATGAGATTTTGTATGGTGATGCGTATGATAACGATGTTCATTTAAGAAATTATATCAAGTGTATGGTGGAACGTGTTCCCCAAATACAGCCTGTGGAGCATGGCCTGAAACAAGCCCACGAATACTCACAAGTGCAATAAGTTCTTCAAAGCAACTGGTCGGGAAACGAATGTCCACTGAACATATATTATATCAACATCTATTGTAGGAACATCGAGCTAACCCAACTGTTATTTGTGAAACCTGTAAATATACATACAAACACATACGCCGCGATCCACAAGTACACGTGCATACAAACGAACATCCCTTTCCCCTGCCCTCCAGGCGCATAGCCAGGAAAATACAGAGTGTAAGCAGATATGATGAAACATTTTGAAATCAGGGAGTGAGTGAGTGAGTTTAGTTTGACCCCGCACTCAGCAGTATTCCAGCTATATGGTGGCGGTCTGTAAATAATCGAGTCTGGACCAGACAATCCAGTGATCAACAGCATGAGCATCGATCTGCGCAATTGGGAACTGATGACATGTGTCAACCAAGACAGCCAAGACAGCCGAGCCTGGGTTACCACCAATCGATCCACGTTAGTCGCCTCCTTCTGACGACAAGCATGCGGTTACAGACCCTGAAGGCCAATTTATAACCCGGACCTTCACGGGTGGAAATTAGCGAGAGTATAGCACATCTAAAAACGTAATATATTGTCATAGTGTAGACAAACACAATTGTAGATGAACGTTTTGCAGATTTTTATCATTTTAATGATCCGCAATTTCAAAGAAGATCAAGTTGCTTTCGGGTCCCTGTTTCCACGGTACTTTTATACCAGAAACCACCCTGAAAACCACCCAGAAAACATGAAGACAAATTAAATGTTAATTTTTTATCATGTTCAATCACACCCTGTTTGCTTTCAATTTTAAAGTGTAAGCACGTGCTTTTTGTGCTACGCTATAGAAACGCCAGTGCCACCCCAATCCCCTGTTTCCCAGAACGCCAGTCCTTGAGAAACTGTGGCAAGACATCCGTGCCCCCTAAAATACTGACCCTTAGTCCAGCCTCTGCTCTTCCTCTCCACCGGTGGATGTTTCTCTGTCGTTTCCTCTTGGAATGGCCCCCTGGGATTACTCTCGACACAGCCGGCACCGAGGGTGCATTTGGGCTTTGAAGAATCTTTGAAACCTTGTCAATGAAAGGAAGATAGTTTATATTGTCACTAAGAGTGTACATACACGTATACGTGTGTACGAATATGTCCTCAACAAATGAACCAAAACCCTGATCCTTGACAATAACAAAACATGTCTAATTTACAGGTGTGTGCAAACAGTTTTAGCAATCATGCCGTACTGACTGAACCCGTCGCAAACACATGCAAAGGCAGGGCAATAGTGCATATGTGAGTATCACGGCACCACCTAGTTCAAGTACAAATAGGGAATTGTAGCGGAAGAGAATTGTCACTGATACGTCAACTTAGCATTTCTACGATAAAACGTTTCGAAAGCTTTACTCAAAACCTTGAATATTGTATAATTGATCTAACAACCCTTTGAAACGTCCGGTAAGTGTGCATTCTCGATTGTACCTCGAAAGCTGTGACATGTTGGACACAGAAGACTGGTGCGGATTGACTATCGCTCCACACAAGTGAGTGAGTTTAGTTTTAAGCCGCACTCAGCATTTTTCCAGCTAAATGGCGGCGGTCTGTAAATAATCAAGTTTGGACCAGTGACTAACAGCATGAGCATCGATCTACACAACTGGGATACGATGACATGTGTCAACCAAGTCAGTGAGCCTGACCACCAGATCCTGTTAGTCGCATCATACGACAAGTATGGGTTACTGAAGATCAATTCTAACCCGGATCTTCACGGGTCTCGCTAAACTTGACATCATACAGTTCAGTTTATTCAGGAAACTTTGAGTTTAGTTAGTAAGTATGTGTAAGTTTGTCAGTTGGTTAGTATGACAACAACGCGAAACAACGTACCCACTACGCATTTAACGCCCTTCGTTCTGCTCCGATGAAGTCGAGAATGCACTGCGCATGGTGTCGTCTTGGATTCATATATGGCCCGACGCTTGGAATAGAATACATACAATTTAACGTTATTAACCATTATGCACTCCCTCATACAACGGGCTCTGTCCATATCCCAAGCAACCGGCATCTGTGAGATCAGCAATATAAACAACTTAACCTAATTAAAACTGATAGGTTCGCTCATCCAACAAGTTTTGCAGTAGCGTACCTGCCATTAGGTACTTTAGGCACGTGACTACACTTAATTATTTCGGCTTGTGGTATGTTATGGATATGTTGTTTTTAGAGCAGTCTCGGTTTCTATGAAAGGTAGGTAACTATCATGCTACCTTGATGCCAACATGGCGTCCAGCACATTAAAACAACTGACAGGTATTTTAAGATTTCATCCGTGAAAGATGATACTAATGAGCTTGCTCCTCAGTCAGAGGAAAAGAAAGCATCCGTTCCAGAGTCCCATGCACCACCATATTTAGATCCGGTCAGTTATGGAAATGGTTTGGCTGATCAGGAAAAAGAAAGATTTCCTTACATCGTAATGGCACGAGTGTCACTTGTTGAAATTATGTTATACACAAAGTAATCAGGGGCTAGCATTCTAGTATTCAATATGTACACTTCATTTCTACAGATCTACACATTTCATGCAACAGTTGATCTACAAACTTACATCAAGGTGTGCCTACCTACACAGATTTCAGGACTGTTACAATTTCTACAGATCACTAGTGTACAGATCTACAAACTCGTACATCAATCAAGGTGTGCCTACACTTCATTTCTTTACAGATCTACAGACTCGTTGTGCTTCTACATCACAGATCTACAGAGATTCGTACATCAAGGTGTGCCTACACTTCATTTCTTTACAGATCTACAGACTCGTACATCAAGGTGTGCCTACACTTCATTTCTTTACAGATCTACAGACTCGTACATCAAGGTGTGCCTACACTTCATTTCTTTACAGATCTACAGACTCGTACATCAAGGTGTGCCTACACTTCATTTCTTTACAGATCTACAAACTCGTACATCAAGGTGTGCCTACACTTCATTTCTTTCCTGGGTACGCCCCTGGTATGTGTTTTCACCAAGCACTCAGCCTACAGAGCGCATGTATGAGACCAGCCAACACTCTGCAATCGATCCATCCATGCACCGATAATATTCTTTCCGTTTCTACTCCTACTCTAATCCCTCCATACCCCAAAACACATTTTTCTCTGAAATTGTAGCTCACGTGCGTTCACAATAAACAATAACAGTACATCCAAGTTTTGTGCTCAATGTGTATAACAATAAGAAAGTCATAAGAAAGTAAGTATTAAGAGAAAGGTTTTGAGTTGTGAACGGAAAGTAAACTGTTTACTTCAGTTAAAGACATGATGTGACTTATTTGGCTTAGCAGGACTTTTAAAAAAGCAAGGACAAAGAAACTATTTTGTGCAATCGTTGATTTTCAAAATGGATTTGATACGGTCCGGCGTCCAGGGCTTTGGTAGCAGTTATTACAATATAATGTATCTGGGCAATGTTTTATGGACATTTCTAGCATGTACAAAAACATGACAAAATATGTGTTTCATGTTAAGGTGTGCACACAAGTTTTTCCTATGTTAAACTGGCATTAGACAAGGAGAACACTTTTCTCCCCTTCTCTTTGCCATTTCCTTAAGTCATTGAGAAAACACCTTTTTGTATGCTCCATGTATTAGTGTACTAAACCCATGTGAATTTAGAATATCATTGCGTGCTTTTTGTTGTTGTATGCAGATGATGCAATTCTCTTGGCTACAAATATGCAGCATTCGCAAAAGATTCATCCAGTAGGTATTGTGAGAAATGCTGGCTTAAGGTTATTGTCGTGCAAGCTCACTTGGTTGCAAAGCTTTATATTTACATAGTATTGAGGGCTTGTCCAACCATTTTAGCAAAATCATGTGTAAGCCCGGTTTTTATATTATGGTAGCTACGCACCTGGTTGTCGGATGATATTATTTAATTGTAATAACTAATTGAGAATCATCGTGCATTGGAATCACTAGAACAAGAACACCCAAGTCCAGGAAGACATCACTTTTCTGTGCATGATTTGCGATATCATTTTAGAAACATATACACGGTGAGCGGTAATGTCTGCCTTGGATAAAGATATATACAAAATACGTGGCACAATCCCACATAGGACGTGTGTGCGTGAGTGAGTATGGTTTTAAGCCGCTTTTAGCAATATTCCAGCAATATCACGGCGGGGGACACCAGAAATGGGCCCATGTGGAGAATCGAACCCGGGTGTTCAGGGTGACGAGCGGACGTTTTTAACCATGACGCTACCCCACAGCACCCAGATAGGAATTAGTATGAGCATTAGTTTGAAAACAGATGTGTGTGACACTTCTGTCATCCAGGTAACACTACAGGTGAGGCAAACTTTTATTGGAAAATATTGATTGACGTTCCATGACCTCTACGCGACCTTCACACTGATAAAAATGTTGGAACAGAAGAAGTCGATAACGGGTTTGACCTGCTGAGAACCTGTCAGAACACTCTAACACTAAACACTCGCGATTGGCCAACAAGTGCTTGTCCATGTACCTCTAACGTCGCTAATAGCGGCCTTAATGTAAACTTCGTTCAGTACAGGTCGACGTTCCGGGCAATTCCAGCAGAATACCTTACAGAGCAGTTCCCACCTACACTATATAATAAATAACCATACTGTACCGTATGACAAGTAACAGTTCCTAGTTACATTCTTACCCTTGTTGAGATTTCCAGAGGTATCCATATGTCACCAGCCTGAAGTCGTTTTCTGTGAGTCACCTGACACAACAACGCTGTCGGTGAATAGACGCAAAAAGGATTTCCTGTAACTTGGCAACAAAACTCACGACACATCTCTACACCAACAGGATGAAAGACGTATCCCAGCAGCTGCAAACAGGATGAAGGACACATCTCTACACCAACAGGATGAAGGACGTTCATCCTGCTTCTCCTGGCAACAACAAAACTGCCGACACATCTCTACACCAACAGGATGAAGGACGTATCCCAGCAGCTGCTTCATGGCGATCATAATGACCAGACTCGTCCAAGACCACATGCTTTCACCTGATGAACCCCAAAATATTAATCATTGCACTTATAGCACCAAATTACTTTCACCAAGTGAATGCTCAAAGCGATAGATAAATAATACACAGGACACTCGAATTTCATTTTTAGCTCCCTGTGGATATAGAATCCAAGCGAGAGGCCATACTTTTAACAGTCACATTACAATCTAATCCTACCGGGTACCCATTCACTGCTGGTGAGAGTTACGAACAAAGTCACTTGCCGTGTGTTTCAGTGTACGGCAGGACCGAAGACCAAGAAGCTCTGAGAGTTCTGCTGTCGAGCGCTTTCCCAACCGAGGAATCTCAGTAACAAGAGTATCTTGGCATTATTTGAATAGCTTCCTATACACATGACCACGCATCACTGTGTATGGATTACCTTAAACGGAATTCGTAACCAGCTAAACATATCTTTCCTTTCGCAGGCCAACATAACTGCATTCTTTAACTGATCATCTGTTGTTCATATTACAGGGTTCTTCCATCGTGTATTCAGTATTCTACCTATACATTTCTGAGTAATGTGAAATTGTAACCCAGGATCCAGGATCCATCTGATCCATCAGAGATGCTGGCAGATAATCAAGTAAAGTAATCAAATCCCTAATATACCTACACAAAAAGATTTTACCTTTTGTTTTGTTTTGAACAATTGTCCAGCAGTAGGTCGACGGACTGTCAAAACAATCGAGTCGGTAACACTCAAGCAAGTGAGTGACATTATGAGCATTGGCCTAATCTTTTCTCGAAGTTGGTCACAATATTTATTTTCGTGTAATCGAGAATAGTACGGGCTCGACGTTTTTACAGCCTCTTGATTGATTCATAATAACCAATTTGTTTGACTTTTTTTCAAGAATGGCGTGCCTTTGTGACGCTCTATCTAAACATTTAACAAAATTAACTCTTCATTTATATGTGTGGAATTTCCTTCAATGAAATTACTTGTGTTCTTGTATTTTGATAGTTTGACAATTAGAAATGATTTCAGTAAGTTAGGAAAATACGGAAAGGGTAAAACCGGCCATTATACTACCAAACATTTGAATATGCTGTATAAATGTACACATATAATAATAATATGTTTGTATTAGCTACTAGTATATCCAACGTCTGTATGAAGTATGTCCAGTTAGAATTGCAGCTTCACAAGAAAAATCACGGTCTCGGTAACGATAGCCACGATAATAATGTTGTTTGGTTGGTTGTTTAACGCCGCACTCAGCAATATTCCAATATTATTTACAGACCGCCGCCATATAGCTGGAATGTTGCTGAGTGCGGCGTAAAAATAAAATCACTCACTCACTCACTATGTATGTCGACCTCGGAGCGTGTACGTCGTGTTATTCACAATAAAGAAGTCGACATCCATACATCTTGCCGTTTAGAAATACGCAGCTTGTGCTTTTATGAATGATTCTTATGAACAAACACGCTAAACAATATGGAAGCAGGAATCTTTATTAACACATAATCCTTATCCCGTCACACTGGTCAAAACATTCGTTTGAACTCCGGCAAACAATGTGTGACATAAGAATGTATAAATATAACAATTTAAACATAAAATTCATTGTAAGAAAATCGTTTGGTGCGAGTATTCTCAATTTAAACACATACTACTCAACAGAGGTTACGGATGATCATATCCTTTCATACGGACAGCTAAGCTAAGATCAGGAGTGCGTAACTTCTATTGAGTGGCATACTTCAATATTGGTGACTAAAATGGTTGGGTAGCCTTGAGGTTAAAGCATTTTGTTTGACATCCCGAGGACCTGGGTTCGATTCCCCAATGGGAGTACAATGTGTGAAGACTAGTTTGCGTTTCCTCCACCACGAATTGCTGGAATATTGCTAAAGCGACGAAACAGACCTAACTCAACAAATGTATTCAAATTTATATTTTGCCTCAGGAAATCATTGGACATTTTGACATGTTTGAGAAGGAAGGTTAACGCCACCTTTAAAAATAATCCAGCGGCGGGGACGCGAAAAATGGGCTTACATAGATCTTATGAAGGGAATCGAACCTGGACCTGCAGATTGATAAGCAAGCACTCTAACCACAAGATTACCCTAATCTTTGGTTGTCTGTGGAAGCTCGATTAAGGTCAAAGTAATATGTCACTTTGACCAAATGATTGGAAGTGGTGTAGAACAGTATATTTTGTGGCTGTTAAAAACAGCATTATTTCAGTAACATAAAATACTTTATGTGTGATATACGTGGAATGTCGTAAAGGTGGGCCAGTTTGTAGAATCACGCAAGTACAATGTCATACAGAGCATCCCAACACAAGTAAGGGAGACAACTTCATCATGCATGTGATTCAATTCAGCTCAATTCTATTGTCAGTGTGATTTCTACCATGTACTCTTGGTAACGTGTTATATCTGGGATAACATTTCCTTAGTAAAACGCAGAATGTAGTACTTTTGGGGTTCAGTCCCATTCGGGATTCGAACCCACATTCTCCCTGTGAGTCATCTTTTCCGTGTGTGTGTGTGTGTGTGTGTGTGTGTATTTATAGCTTCGGTCATGGGTGAGCGAGTTTAGTTTCACGCTGCACGCAGCAATATTGAAGCTATATGGTGGCGGTCTGTAAATGATATACCCTGGATCAGACAATCCAGTGATGAACATCATGAGCATCGTTCTACGCAACTGGGATACGATGAAATGTGTCAACCAAGTCAGTGAGCCTGACCACTCGATCCCGTTAGTCGCCTCTTACGACAAGTATGGGTTACTGTAGGGCAATTGTAACCCGGACCTTCACAATTCGCTTCAGTCATGGGAGCCATGTCATTTCCAGAGGGGTACCCAAAGTACGTGATCTAGAACACCAGGTGTCCGGCTTACATTTTGTGGAAGCTACGGTGGCTGAGTGGGTTAGATCGCCGGCTTCCAGAGCGATTAGGTGCCTTACTCGAGCAGGTGGTTTCAAATCTCGGGTGCGACCCCAAAAAGTACTACAATATGAAAGTGTAATCCCAAATACAACATATGTTTCATTTTCAACACTTTCTCATAAAAACACTGTGCATCCATGTACTGTTAGGTTAGTGAAAATACTTTTATACCAAAGCGGGAGACAGAATTGGATTAATGCCGCTTTGAACAGTGAAAAAGGTACTTAAGATGTGCAAAGTTGTCGTAGCTCAAGAACGACCATAACTACAATATCTAAACACTTACTTACGACGGCGGTGCACGACGAACACTGTGTGTTCATCCCTAAAGCATTAAGAGTATTACATCAGATTCCGTATTAAGACTTGCAGGCGGACTCAGGACTGATACCGTTGGCTCATGACTGGGAACGGTTCAACATGAAATGGATACAGGAAGTCGGGAATAAGAGAAAGGTAAACAGGGAGACGTGACCAAAGCTTTCGCGAGGCAAGGACACGACAAGGTCGTCAGAGGAAAATTACGAAATACATGAGTTAAAGGGCGGAGACGTAAGTAGCGAATCATTGAAAAGGAGAGTCACCGAACGGTTCTGCCCGGAATTCCTCCAATTACGACACACATGAGTGCAAGGTCAGATACCGTTATTAACGAATCGAAATGATATGTTGAAACATGTGATCAAGATCAGGTCAGGCTCGAGCCTTTTAAAAAGACATTTTGTGCGCTAAAATTGCCTTACGACAGTCGTAAGTGCACAAAAGCTTGTGGAATGAGGGCAACGACTGAAGCGCCGTAAAATCTGCTTTGAACAGGTGAGAAGCCGCAGCAATAGTAATACTGACAACACAGACAATATCAAGCTTGCAATAAGACAAAAACATGACCTAAAGCAACATGAAGAGAATAAATCATATTGCATAATCATATACCCATATTAAGTGCCAAGGAAACATCAAGTACCTTCACCACAGTTTGAAATACCAGAGTGTGCAAAGGAGGACTTCTCTCTCCAGCCTTATCACAATGTTAACTTGGGTTGGCTAAAAAGATAGATTTGGATGTACCAACAATGGGAAGGAATGTTTACAATTATCAATTGAAAATTCTGTCATCAATAATTTTTTAGAGTAACTACTGTGACAAAATATGTGTTAATTTACACACAATAAACAAAAATTGCACCAATATTCATGGATCACTTGTATATTATGTTTTTGTTGGTAATCCATACATAAATGTTTCATCACTTGCTGAAATATATTGATTTTTTTCATACGTTTTTTGCATTTCTTTAACAAATTTTCATCTCCACAAAATATCAATTCATTAAAAATAAGTTAGGGATATTGGTATTTTTATGATTGATATTTTATCAGTGTGTCAATGAATAAATAGATCATTATTCACAATTTCAAAATTTACATATATCCCTAACTATTTTTGTCCAGTATATTTCATTAGCAATTATCAATCTCCATGGGTAGCCAGCACCAGTAAACTGTTGTGACTAAGCAATAGGAAGTATCCCCTTTACTGTAACATAGACTTACAATGTCATTGTGCTAAGATCTATTTAAGCAAGTGGGCCCCCAATGCAATCGTTGTGCTTCATTGTTTCAAAGTTCACAACATAGACTTACAATGTCAATGTGCTAAGATCTATTTAAGCAAGTGGGCCCCCAATGCAATCGTTGTGCTTCATTGTTTCAAAGTTCACAACATAGACTTACAATGTCATTGTGCTAAGATCTATTTGTGCAAGTGGGCCCCCAATGCAATCGTTGTGCTTCATTGTTTCAAAGTTCACAACATAGAGATACAATCCCTAAGATCTATTTGTGCAAGTGGGTCCCCAATGCAATTGCTGTACTTCATTGTTTCAAAGTTCACAATATAGACTTACAATGTCATTGTGCTAAGATCTATTTGTGCACGTGAGCCCTGGGGTCTGTAACTCAAAGTAATCTTAGTGCTACATTGTTGATCTCAAAATCCACGACTTATACTTACAATATCATTGTGCTAATATCTATTTTAGCAGGTGGGCCCTAGGCCCCATTTCACAAAGCATCTTAGCTCTACACTGACAAATCTCCAGAATCACAGCATAGACTTGGCATAGTTTGTGACCCCTAACCATGCTTATTTCCAAAACGAACTTTCAACCAGTGACATATGATTTGATCATCAATGCTCTTTCATATAGCACAAACAATGAGCACAAACAACAAATATAGATATGTACAATCGATTCTGATGAATGACTTGAAACAGGAATATAATATCAGATTGTTCGATGAATGACCTTTGTTACAGAGTGCTGTTATCGCATACTGGCTGCGTTAGTTATACAAATCTAATCTTAGCTAGTAGTCGTTACAGTCTAGTTGTTACAGCTTTTGCTTTGTGAATGTGGGTTTAATAGTCTCGATTCTTGCACCTCTATTATTTATTCTAGTCAATTAACTTTATTCTGAAAGATTTTGTAACATCAACTGTATGCCACACCACAATGGTTTTTCAGCTACAGCTTTATCTCTCTGGAGAATGTTATATGTTATGTGCATTAGAAGGTGCTTTCAATAGTGGTTCTGGCAGTTAAGATATACTGCTAATAGGCGTGCCCAATAGGCGCAAGATGCTCTCGATATCAATCACTGGTTTGTGTGGACCAATCATTTTGGGTGGAAAATTGTTGGTGTTTTATTGTATCTGATTTTCATGTTTTATACCCGTCTATTCAGTAGTAAGTTGTTACAGCTTTTGCTCGTCATACTGAAGACCCAGGTTTGATTTCTCACTAGGTACCATGTCCCCTGCCGTGATATTGCTGGAATATTGCTAAGAGCGGGGTAAAACCATACTTACTAACTCACTCACTTTATATCACAAATATTGTTGTTTGATTGTGTAAGCGCTATAAGAAATATTGCGGCCATATCCTGGTAGTAAGGTAAAACAAGAGCCATAGGGTTGAGATATGCTGTCAATGAAGACAGTCGGATACATTTGATTGTCATGGGTAGCTAGGGACCTTTTCAAACCCAGGGTCACAAGGAGTTCTGTATCATATGAGATCTTCCAGAAAGTCAATAAATCCCTCGATTTTGCTGGGATATTGCCAAAACCAGTGTTAAACTTCACTGACGCACTCACTTCTCCACCCACACACTCCCTCCCTCCCTCAACCACCCACCCACTCACTCACTCACTCACTCACTCACTCACAAACCCACCCACACACCCAGAGGTGGGGACACCAGAAATGGGCTTCACACATTGTACCCATGTGGGGGATCGAACCCGGGCCTACAGCTAGACGAGCAGACACTTCAACCATTGTGCTACAACACCGCCTTAACTTATTCTGAAATTTGTTTTGTTTATGGAAGGGGCTGGTGTTGATCATGTCCATCGGTGGTTGTATTCTGGATGCTCCTGGGTACAAAGTTAGAGCACCAAAATATTTATGTATTGGAAACACCTCGCCTTTACTTTGGTGTTTTATGTAGGAGATCTTCTTTGTGAAAATATCCTGAAGTTGGTCTGCTGGCAAGTCACTGACACCGTAGACAGAGACCCTGTAGAGGAGGAAGTTGATGATGTACATCATGTGTGAGAGACGTAGTGGAAGCTGATGGAGAACTGGCTGCAGCACTGACCCTAGAACAGATAACAGCCGCTCTACAGTGATGTCACTCCGACCCCCGGAACAGGCAACAGTGTTGTACAGTGATGTCACACTGGACACTCCAGACCCTAGAACAGATGACAGTGTTGTACAGTGATGTCAATCGGGACCCTAGAACAGATGACAGTGTTGTACAGTGATGTCAATCGGGACCCTAGAACAGATAACAGTGTTGTACAGTGATGTCACCCGACCCTAGAACAGATGACAGTGTTGTACAGTGATGTCACCCAGACCCTAGAACAGATAACAGTGTTGTACAGTGATGTCACTCCAGACCCTAGAACAGATAACAGTGTTGTACAGTGATGTCAATCCGACCCTAGAACAGATAACAGTGTTGTACAGTGATGTCACTCGACACTGGAACAGGCAACAGTGTTGTACAGTGATGTCACCTCGACCCTGAACAGATAACAGTGTTGTACAGTGATGTCACTGTGGACCCTGGAACAGGCAACAGTGTTGTACAGTCATGTCACTCCGGACCCTGGAACAGATGACAGTGTTGTACAGTGATGTCACTGCGGACCCTGAACAGATAACAGTGTTGTACAGTGATGTCAATCCGACCCTAGAACAGATAACAGTGTTGTACAGTGATGTCACTCGACCCTGAACAGGCAACAGTGTTGTACAGTGATGTTCTCCGACCCTGAACAGATAACAGTGTTGTACAGTGATGTCACTGTGGACCCTGGAACAGGCAACAGTGTTGTACAGTCATGTCACCTCGACCCTGGAACAGGCAACAGTGTTGTACAGTCATGTCACCCGACCCTGAACAGATGACAGTGTTGTACAGTGATGTGACTCGACCCTGAACAGATCACAGTGTTGTACAGTGATGTGACTCGGACCCTGAACAGGCAACAGTGTTGTACAATGTCACTCTGGACCCTGGAACAGACAACAGTGTTGTACATTGATGAAATACTGGACCCTGGAACAGACAACAGTTTTGTACAGTGATGTGACTCCGGACCCTAGAACAGATGACAGTGTTGTACAGTGATGTCACTCTGGACCCTGGAACAGATGACAGTGTTGTACAGTGATATCACTCTGGACCCTGGAAGAGACAACAGTGTTGTACAGTGATGTCACTCTGGACACTGAAACTGGTCTGCACTTACTGCTTGAATCGGTGATGCCGGATAATCCTTGAGATACCAAGGTAACGGGCCAATCAGATGCTGTTCCATGCTTTGAGGATGAAACGCGTCTCTGCCAAACTTGTCATATGATACATAGGCTTTGATGCCCAACTTTTCCATACAGCGCCCAACATCCACATCTTCATCACCTCCATCAGTAGCGATCCTCCGCTGAAACCTTCTCAACCACCATCATCCATAACGCTGCCTTTACTCAACACATAGCTACCACCTCCACTCATGTAGCCATTGTGAGCAAGCACCTTTGAAATGGTATCCAATGTATACTGGATTATTTGGGTCAAATTTGGATAAAAGAAAACGTAGGTTTTCCATGATAATGAAACTGTCATCGCCTGCTTTTAAAATCCAGTCGTGAAGAGTCTCCATACTGTTTGTATGCTTCTTTCAGAGCTTGCATGGTTTTGGCAGTGAGGTGTGACCGCCATCCGAAATGTTGAGCGATATGTGAGGGTACTTTGAATGGTGATATGTAAACACCTAACAGCAGCTTGTTGCATCGCTGATCCCCATGTCGCATTCACTGCATACACTTTGGAATCTTCGTTCTTCACAGTTGTTGGCACAAGACAAAGAATACGAACTTGTTTCTGCAGGTCTTGGGAAACTGTGTCATTTATCAAAACTGCAAGGAGATCATATTAAGCATTACTGAATACAGATCACATTAAGCATTATTGAATACAGATCACATTAAGCATTACTGAATACAGATCACATTACACATTATTGAACACAGATCACATTATGCATTACTGAATACAGATCACATTAAGCATTATTGAATACAGATCACATTAAGCATTATTGAATACAGATCACATTAAGCATTACTGAATACAGATCACATTAAGCATTACTGAATACAGATCACATTAAGCATTACTGAATACAGATCACATTAAGCATTATTGAATACAGATCACATTAAGCATTACTGAATACAGATCACATTAAGCATTATTGAATACAGATCACATTAAGCATTACTGAATACAGATCACATTACACATTATTGAACACAGATCACATTATGCATAACTGAATACAGATCACATTCAGCATTATTGAACACAGATCACATTATGCATTACTGAATACAGATCACATTATGCATCACTGAATACAGATCACATTACGCCTTATTGAACACTGATCACATTACGCATTATTGAACACAGATCACATTAAGCATTGCGGGAATTGAGATTTTAACATCAGTGGGGTGAGGTGAGACAAGTTGAGATGAAATTGATTTCAGTTAGGTGAGTTGAAGTGAGGTGAGGTGAGGTGAGGTGAGACAAGGTGAGGTGAGACAAGGTGAAGTGAAATGTGATTTTAACATCAGTGGGGTGAAGAGAAATGTGATTTTAACATCAGTGGGGTGAAATCAAGAAAAATCTGACTTTAATATCAGTGAGGTGACACAAGTTGAAGTGAAACGGGATTTTAACATCAGTGGGATGAGATGAGGTGAGATAAGTGGGGGAGAAATGATTTTTACCATCAGTGGGGTGAAGAAAGGTAAGGATTTTAACATAGTATGTAACATCATTTCATTCCTAGAGGGACATACATTCACAGAAGAGAGACAAATGACAAGCGAGGGTGAAGCACTTACTGTTCCTAGAGGGACATACATTCACAGAAGAGAGACAAATGACAAGTGAGGGTGAAGCACTTACTATTCCTCATGGACGGGTCCCTCCATGTAATTCCAGCTGTGTCACGGACCCTCAGCCCCAAAAAAATATCACTGGAACAGAAATAGTAACCTTTAACCTGTTCCAATTATGAATGAACAAGAACAAATAGTTTTATCTCACCTTGAACTACATGGTGGCGTGTGGTCCTGTGCACAGAGCTCAGGTCACTTAATCAGTTGAAGTTAAGCAACGTCGAGCTCAGACAGTCCTTGGATGGTGACCGTGTTTGGCAGCTTGACTCCTGAGAGAGATTCGGTAGGACCTCAGTGCTGCCCCACAAAGCACATATGATACATGTGGTCACACCTCAGGCAAGTGAGTTTGTTCAAAATTGCCTCTGTTCACCCAGCAGAAAATGGGTACCGGTTGATAGACATGTGACTATAACCTTCTAGTGCCTTTGGTTATCCGGGTAATAAGAATTGATTCTGATTAAGCCACAAGGCAATCACTTGGTGTTTGGATACGGTGCGCTATAGAAGATTACTTATTATTATTGAACTAGCATACCAGCAGACCTTGATAAGTAAGCAAATGCAAATATTTACAAAAGTATGTCCCATTGCAAGGGAGACACCTTTCTTTAACTGTGAACTCATGTATTACAAGCAATCTTGTTTGTTTGTTGTTCAATGCCTAACAAAGCAGTATTCAAGCCGCAGAGGGCAGTTTGTAAATAATTGGGTCTGGGCCGAGAATCCAGTGATCAACAGCATGACCATCGATTGGCTTAATTGGGAACCGATGTTATGTGTGAACCAAGTCGGCGGGCTGACCATCCGATCCCGTTAGTAGCCTCTTCACGACAAACATGGGTTACTGAAGGCCAATTCTAACCCGGACCTTCACGGGTGCCAAAAATGAAGATGACAGACTTAAAGGCTATGTTCGTCAGTGCAGCACCCCCTAGGAACAAAGCTACCACTTCTCCTGTGTTATCTGCTACTAGTGGTGGTCCGATTAATTGAAATAATCGAAGATTGGTCGCGAGTGACCAAACGACCAGGCAATCGATCACATTTTCTCATAATCGAACATAAGCGATTTTTGGAACTACTTTGAAATACTTGACAATGGAACGTATCTTAGAAGTTGTCAGGGCCTGAAAACGTGTTTAATTCCCTTCACTATCTGAAAATATTTCTCTAAGACTCCAGGAAGTTTATGTTCATGATATATCAGTCATCACGTTAAAGTAGCAAGTTGCATCATGTTATACATATCTGCAATAACAACCTGCAAAGAAAAATCTGAAAATGACGCTAACCAATTTTTTTCGATGATTGTTCGTTGGTAATGAAGCAATCATCAATTGGGAGATTTCAACCAATTCCCAACACAATCTGCTACATGAATTGTGAAGATCCATCCAATCAACTGTCAACTAATGTCATTTAGCAGTAAACCCTTTCTGATTAACACAACACTTTTCTGATTAACACAAAGCTTAAACTACAATGTTTTGAAACAAAACTGCCAACTCTTCATGTCTTGATCATTTAACATATCTCTCTATGATAACAAACATCATTTGGAAAATTGTATAAAATGACAATCCTTTAGGGTTATTGTCATTGTCATACTCACAGACATCGTGGCCGTACAAGAAGAATGACAGGGTAGAGAAACAGACCAGCAGGAGAAAAAGTCGCAGGCACTTGGACACACTGATCCTCCTGCAACAACACATGGACATTACAAAACCTTGTTTGTTGATTCTAACAATATCAGTAACACAGAATGACAGGGTAGAGAAACAGTCTCGCAGGCACTTGGACACACTGATCCTCCTGCAACAACACGCGGACATTACAAACCTTGTTGTTTCTAACAATATCAATAACACAAAATGACAGGGTAGAGAAACAGTAGCAGGTAATTGGACATACTGATCCTCCTGCAACAACACATGGACATTACAAACCTTGTTTGTTGATTCTAACAATATCAGTAACACAGAATGACAGGGTAGAGAAACAGTCGCGAGGTAATTTCTGGACACACTGATCCTCCTGCAACAACATTACGGACATTGGCAAACCTTGTTTGTTGATTCTAACAATATCAATAACACACAGAATGCATGGAACAATAGAAAGAGAGACTCAGAAAGAAGAGAGGAGAAGGCTGAAATGGGGAGAGAAGAGGCGCGGAGGAAAGAGGAGAGGAAGAGTGGAGTAGAGAAAGAAAAGTGGAGAGAAGCAAAGAGTGAGGAGGAGTGAGACAAGAAAAGGAGATGAGAGAGAGCATGTAGAGAAGAAAGTGTCAGAAAAGAAAGAGGAAGATGATGAAAGGAGACAAAGAAGAGGAAGATGATGAAAAGGACACAAAGAACAGGAAGAAAAGACAAAGACGCTAGAGGATTATATGTTATTTAATTATCCATGTTATAATATGATGTGTTTACTCCTCATTGCAGATCTCCATCACTTATGATCGACCGCGGAATAAACAGTCATCCGTAAAAGTATTGCCTACTCTATTTAGTGATGGAGATCTGCCACCTCTGCAACTTCTGGTACACATCAGAGATTCTTTAACCTACAGTTTCAAGACACAAACATGCCAGTCGCTGATGCCCCCTATTCCGGCCATGACACTTCGACAGAAGACCATGATTCTGTGGTGCGTAGCAGCACTCTTAACAGCCCATGCAACAGTCCACACCTACAGGACCTGCCATCTCTGCAAAGTAGAAAAAGTGAAACGACCAAGCATATCATCTGCTGGAAACAAGCTTAAGATTGGCTCATACTTTCAATCCAGATGGAAAGACTATGTCCAGGCTGCACCAAGGTCAAGCAGGGAAGGACCGCTAGGCTAGCTCTGAATGCTGTGACGACACTGCGCAGAGATCTCACACCGCCTCGGGCTGGCTGATCCCTCACAGAAAAATCCGAGGAAGATGTCCTGAAGGCCATTAGACTCCTTTGCCGTCAGAGAGGAGAACACCATGGTAGCTGCAAGGCATCCTCCACAGCATGACTCAGGATCGAGATGAAACTGTTCGCGCTCCTTCGGTGCCAGGCTAAGAGTCAGGCTGGCGTCTGCAATTCACACACTGCATGTCCAGGGTGCCATCAGGAGGGGAACCTACGGCCAGAGACAATCCCACGCCATTTTACTCACCCGCGTGGACTAAAATGACCCTGAAATCCAGTTAGATCTCCTTGGAGACAAGAACCAAGACATGAATCTCAACAGGTGTTCTCAATCTGGTGGAAGCCATGAACAGGGGAAGGCAAACGCCGGCATCTCGACTTCTGACCCCAGTCTGTGGTTGCTTTTCGTTAGCAGTGGCTACCAAGAAACAAGAACACAGCTGTTAATTCATCCAAGAATCTGGATAATGCCCTCGAAGCTCATGTTTCTACTGTGGAAGAAAGGGGTATGGAAAAGTGCATCCCGAAAATCAGGAAAAACATTCGTCCTGCCTTCGGTCGCCATGTGTTCATCCTGTAAATCGGGCTTACAATCACTTTGACACAGTGTGCCAGAGCAAAGTGAAACTGAGAGAGCTGAGAAGCCCCCACGGACGGGTTGAGGAAAATGAAGGTGCGGGTCTTTGATACATGCTCTGGCTCACTTTCACTGACATCAGCTGGCGCCAAGGAAAGAAGACTCTTCAATCTTGATCACCACCACGGAGCATGATCGTCTAGCCATGTGGACATTGGACTAAAACAAGCCTCCCCGCCCCAGCCCTTCCTCAACCTATCGATGGCTGTCCAGCGCAGAAGACTATGACAGACTAGGGCTTTGGCTCAATGTTATCCCCTCAGGACTAAGAAGAGCCTCTGTTGTCAGCTACATGGCAGACACAGGTTGTCAGAGCTGCCTTGCTGGCACATTAAGGCCCACACACAAAACTTGGACTGAAAACACAGAATCTCATTCCGGACTCTCAAGATGCTGCGGCTGCCAATAATAGGGTATCAATATCCTTGGTGCCCTCATCACACGGCTGTATGGCAGGGTTCTCCAACAGGGAAAACAATTGAAACAAGACAGGTGGTCTGGTATCACAGTACGTAACTCTGACAAGTTCTTCCCTCAGTCGCGGAGGTTTGTGAATCCTCACTGGAGATGATCACAGGAAATTTTCCCACAATTGGGAAGCGCCCCAGAACATGACAGCTTCCACGATGATTCTACACTAAGCCGTATTACTTCAGGAGATAAATGATGTGAAATGTGACTGCCCAAAAAGCTGCTGGATTCACTCCTAAATTGCTGCCAACCAAACTACCTTTCCTCGCTAAGAACAGAAGAGAACCCATGTAAACTGGAAGAATACCCACTTGACTCTATAAGTCCAGGAAGACATCTCAACATCTGGCGAAAGCACTAACCCCTCTCCCTCATGGATGGACCTCCTGATGAAACTGATGGTGCGCCATCTGGATCTTCCAGCCCGTTGTTTCTCACCACACTCCCCAACCCTGTCCCATCTTCATTGGCAGAAAGACGCCAAAGCCGGATCAGGACCAGGATGTCAGACTAGGGTGTGCTGGAGCCAGTGCCAATTGGAGAACCGGGTTACATGGTGCCACAGAATGGTCGCCTGTCCAAAGAAGAATGGCAAGTCATGACGCGACATGTTGATTCTCTTCTCAGGCTCTTGCTAATGCCCATGCCATTAGAGAGACACATCACACACAATTCCCCTTCCACCAACAAGCCAGATCAGTGCCACAGAATAAGAAGAAATCTGTCTCGATGCATGGAATGTATACTACAGTGTCCCCATTCCGATGAGGACAAACACTTTACTACATTTATCACCCCATGGGCCGAGTATAGATATCGTGACTGCTCCAATAAGGATATATATCACCGAGATGGATACACAAGACGCTTTGACGAGATTGTGTCTGATGCCAAACAAAACCAAGTGTGTGGATGACGACTTCGTGGGCTGGATGACATTGAGAAATCCTTCTTCCAGGCATGTAATTATCAGACATCTGTGGAAGGAATGGCATTACTTTTAAACCCTGAAAAAGTTCACTTTTGCACAAGACAATCGTGGAGTTTTGCAGGCTTTGGAGATTACTCGTATCAGGCGTTCGAATCTTTGCTTGAAGTACCTACAGGCTATCATGGACTTTCCTACACCAAAAGAACATAACGGATACGCGCTCTTGGTTTGACCTCACTAATCAAGTGTCATAATGATTCAGCATGGCTGAGAGGATGCAGTCTTTTCGCCAACTTCTAAAGCCTGGAACACTGCTTTCGTTGGGATGACAATCTGGACCATTGTTTCAAGAATCCAAGACCGCCATTGTCAATGAGATTGAGAAAGGTGTGTGCGATCTTTGACGTTTAAAACAAACCAATCTTGTCTTGCAACAAACTGGTCGAAAACATCGAATTGGATTTTGGCTCTTCCAGCGCTAATTCGTCAATGCCCAAAGTCTCTGCCATTTTGCTGTAGAGATGGATGGAAAATCACCCTGGTAGGAAGTCGCTTTCACCCACTCGCTGGAATCCCGCTTTGCGCAATCGGCTCGAGGGGAAGCACTAGCAGTGGTTGATGCCCCGAGAAAGCAAGGCATTTTGTCCTTTGGATGTAATGATTTCATCGATTGCAGTTGACCACAAACCTCTACTTCAAAGATCTTTGGGATCGGGACACTTGAATGCATCTCCAATGCTCGACCACGAATCTTTGAAGGAAAAAGACCCTGGCGGTACAAATCTCCACATGGTTCACATCCCTTGGAGCCAAACACAGAGCTGCCGATGCTGTATCTCACCACCTAACTGGTAACCCTGAGAGGATAGCCTCTCTAGTGGATGATATTGCAGCCATGTAACTGTACTGAACTTTCCCTTCTCTGATGTTTGTCATAACATCCTTGCTCCATCAGATGCAGTGAAGAACCTGACTTACAGTGTAGAGGATGCCACTCTCCAGTCTGCTGCATCTGTAATCAGCTCCTTGAACCCATCACGGAACAAGGTGAAAGTTGCCACCACTTCAGCTTTATGTAATCCATGGCCAAAACTGGCTTGATCTTATTGAAACTGGGATGCCAGAACTCACTTTGAACTTCCTAACGCGACTACGCGGAATATCATCAGTTCAGAGAGCATCTCCACACGGTAGACGGAGTTGTGCTTATACAAGGACCGGATTGTGATCCCACCAGCACTACGCGAAGATGCCCCTTACTGCCCTCCATTCTGCACACCAAGGCCTCACCATCGATGCCCAGAGCTGAAGCATCTATCTTCTGGCCCGACTCACATTGGCCAGCATAATCCGGAACCAACTGTGCTCACTCGCAATCGGATGGCTCCATCACAACCAACAGCCCCACCAACACCACTAGTATACCCATCTTACCCTTCCAATGTCTATGCGCTGACTTCTTTTCTTATTACAAGGGTGTCAATCCATCTGGTGCTGGTCGACAGATACTCCAACTGGCCAATAGTGGAGAGAACTGCTGAGGTGCACCTGACTCATCAACCGCTTACAACGACATTTGTCAAGCATTTGGCATACCTGATGAACTTCCTCTGATGGGGACCCGAATTCACAGCCTCTGCAAACCAGAGAGTTCCTTCACACATGGTCAGTACATCATCGACTATCTTCTGTCAGCCTTTCCCCACAGCAACTGCAGGGCAGAAATTGGCTTGAAGACAGTCAAACGCATGATCACTGACAACACCGACCCCAAGGTGAACTTGACACGATGCTTCCAGCCGGCAATGCTTCAGTACAGGAACACCCCAGACAGAGACACAAAGTTATCTCTTGCTATGTGTGTTTTGGCAGAGCCATCAAGGACTTCATCCCCATCCCCTACCCGGTCGGTACAAACCTCATGAGACATGGAGCTTATACACTATTACTGAGGGAGGAGGCACTCAGAAACTGGACATATGAAGATGGCAGAACGTCTTCACCCAGCACACCAAACAGCTCCCACCTCTCGCAGTTGGTGACTTTGTCAGAATCCAGAACCAGATAGGGCCTCACCCTCCTCAAATGGGACAAAACAGGATGTGTGGTCGGTTCACACCGGGACTCAGTATGTTGTAATGGGTAGATCGGATCAGGTAGAGGGACCCTAATGCTTAATCGAAGTTCCTCAGGAAGTACATCCCTGCTTTCCAACCTCCATCTAGACGCTTCAATCAGCTGATGACTTTGCCAAGGCCAGCAAACTTCTACCCTGGATAATACCACCACCCCATACTATGTCCACATCCGGCCTTAGTCAACATCAGAACACTTTGACCACACCTTACAACAGTCTCTACTGGTGACGAAAAACGCATCTCGCGATCAACAGCCAGTGTCATTCAGACCAGTTGCCACGCTCGATGTCTCACAATCCACACCACTCCTCACCTGATAGATCCCGGCCATTCCACTCTGTCCGTGATCAGGAGAACCCACTGTTCTGATACAGAGTCACCAAGCATCGCATCCTTCCATCACCCTGCACAGTAGACACAAGTGTGATCCACTCCACAACGCTCTACCCGCACTAAGAAAAGCCAAACTGGCTGGTCTGATTACTGCATGTTATTGAGTCAGAATGTAGCTCTACCCAGTGAAAGCCCTGAATGCTTTATTATCAGTTTCTCTCTTTATTCCAGTTTGTTCCAAAACGCTTAGACTCTCTTTTCCCAATCACTTAAGGACAATTCAAGACATTATGCTTTGTATTTAACTCAAACCCAGCACTAGCCTCTGGTCAGAACTGAGCCTTTTCAGTCCTTGCCACATCTCTTTGTCAAGATCCTAATAAATGACCTGGGGAGGGATAGAGGATTATATGTTATTTAATTATCCATGTTATACATGATGTGTTTACTTCCTCATTGCAGATCTCCATCATTTTATGATCTAATCGAATAAACAGTCATCTGTAAAAGCATTGCCTAATTTCTATTTAGACTAAAG
>NW_025766171.1:0-61642 GCF_003918875.1 Haliotis rubra | reverse complement strand
TGTCCGTTTCACTCTGTCACAACACAAACTGCCCTGTTTCACTCTGTCACAGCACAAACTGCCCGTTTCACTCTGCCACAACACAAACTGTCTGTTTTACTCTGTCAGAACACAAACTGTCTGTTTCACTCTGTAAACAACACAAACTGCCCTGTTTCGCTCTGTCAAAACACAAACTGCCCGATTCACTCTACCTAAACACAAACTGTCTGTTTCACTGTGTTACAACCCAAACCGTCTGTTTCACTCTGTTACAACACTAACTGCCTGTTTCACTCTGTCAAAACGCTATCTGATGGTTTCACTCTGTCACAACACAAACTGTCTGTTTCACACAGTCACAACATAAACTGATTGTTTCACTCTGTCACAACACAAACTGCCTGTTTCCCTCTGTCACAACACAAATTCAATGTTACATTCTCTTTCAATCTGTCACAACACAAACTGATTGTTTTACTCTGTCACAACACAAACTGTCTGTTTCACTCTGTCACAACACAAACTGTCTCTATGAATCTGTCACAACACAAACTGATTCTTTCACTCTGTCACAACACAAACTGTCTGTTTCCTTCTGTCCCAACACAAATTCAGTGTTACATTCTGTTTCAATCTGTCACAACACTCACTGATTGTTTCACTCTGTCACAGCACAAACTCTCTGTTTCACTCGGTCAAAACACAAACTTCCTGCTTCAGTCTGCTAAAACACAAACAGCCTGTTTCAGTCTGCAACAACACAAACTGCTTGTTTCACTTTGTCACAACACAACCTGCCTGTTTCACTCTGCCACAACACAAACTGTCTGTTTCACTCTGTCACAACACAAACTGTCTGTTCCAGTCTGTCACAACACAAACTGTCTGTTTCAGTCTGTCACAACACAAACTGTCCGTTTCACTCAGTCACAACACAACCTGCCCGTTTCCCCCTGTCACAACACAAACTGTCTGTTTCAGTCTGTCACAACACAAACTGTCTGCTTCAGTCTGCCACAACACAAACTGTCTGCTTCACTCTGCCACAACACAAACTGCCTCTTCCACTTCGTCACAACACAAACTGCCTCTTCCACTCTGTCACAACACAAACTGTGTGTTTCACTCTGCCACAACACAAGCTGCCTGTTTCACTCAGTCACAACACAACCTGCCCGTTTCACCCTGTCACAACACAAACTGTCTGTTTCAGTCTGTCACAACACCAACTGTCTGCTTTACTCGGTCACAACACAAACTGCCTGTTTCACTCTGTCACAACACAAACTGTCTGTTTCACTCTGTCAAAACACAAACTGAATGTTTCACTCTGTCACAACACAATCTGATTCTTTCACTCTGTCACAACACAACCTGCCTGTTTCACTCTGCCACAACACAAACTGCCCGTTTCACTCAGCCATAACACAAACTGCCTGTTTCACTTTGCCACAACACAAACTGCCTGTATCACTCTGTAACATCACAAACCGTCTGATTCACTCTGTTACAACACAAACTGTCTGATTCACTCTGTTACAACAAAACCTGCCTGTTTCACTCTGCCATAACACAAACTTCCTGTTTCCTCTATGTCACATCACAAACTGCATGTTTCAATCTGCCACAACACAAACTGAATGTTTCACTCTGTCACAACACAATCTGATTGTTTCACTCAGTCACAACACAATCTGATTGTTTCACTCTGTCACAACACAAACTGTCTGTTTCACTCTGTCACAACACAAACTGATTGTTTCACTCTGTCACAACACAATCTGATTCTTTCACTCTGTCACAACACAAACTGCCTGTTTCACTCTGTCACAACACAAACTGCCTGTTTCCCTCTGTCACAACACAAATTCAGTGTTACATTCTCTTTCAATCTGTCACAACACAAACTGATTGTTTTACTCTGTCACAGCACAAACTGCCCGTTTCACTCTGCCACAACACAAACTGTCTGTTTTACTCTGTCAGAACACAAACTGTCTGTTTCACTCTGTAAACAACACAAACTGCCCTGTTTCACTCTGTCAAAACACAAACTGCCCGATTCACTCTACCTAAACACAAACTGTCTGTTTCACTCTGTCACAACACAAACTGCCTCTTCCACTTTGTCACAACACAAACTGCCTCTTCCACTCTGTCACAACACAAACTGTGTGTTTCACTCTGCAACAACACAAGCTGCCTGTTTCACTCTGTCACAACACAATCTGATTCTTTCACTCTGTCACAACACAACCTGCCTGTTTCACTCTGCCACAACACAAACTGCCCGTTTCACTCAGCCATAACACAAACTGCCTGTTTCACTTTGCCACAACACAAACTGCCTGTATCACTCTGTAACATCACAAACCGTCTGATTCACTCTGTTACAACACAAACTGTCTGTTTCACTCTGTTACAACAAAACCTGCCTGTTTCACTCTGCCATAACACAAACTTCCTGTTCCCTCTATGTCACATCACAAAATGCATGTTTCAATCTGCCACAACACAAACTGAATGTTTCACTCTGTCACAACACAATCTGATTGTTTCACTCTGTCACAACACAATCTGATTGTTTCACTCTGTCACAACACAAACTGCCCGTTTCACTCTGTCACAACACAAACTGCCCGTTTCACTCTGTCACAACACAAACTGTCCGTTTCACTCTGTCACAACACAAACTGCCCTGTTTCACTCTGTCACAGCACAAACTGCCCGTTTCACTCTGCCACAACACAAACTGTCTGTTTTACTCTGTCAGAACACAAACTGTCTGTTTCACTCTGTTACAACACAAACTGCCCTGTTTCACTCTGTCAAAACACAAACTGCCCGATTCACTCTACCTAAACACAAACTGTCTGTTTCACTGTGTTACAACTCAAACCGTCTGTTTCAGTCTGTTACAACACTAACTGCCTGTTTCACTCTGTCAAAACGCAATCTGATGGTTTCACTCTGTCACAACAAAACCTGCCTGTTTTACTCTGAGACAACACAAACTAATTGTTTCACTCTGTCAAAACACAAACTGTCTGTTTCACTCTGTCACAACACAAACTGTCTGTTTCACACAGTCACAACATAAACTGATTGTTTCACTCTGTCACAACACAAACTGCCTGTTTCCCTCTGTCACAACACAAATTCAATGTTACATTCTGTTTCAATCTGTCACAACACAAACTGATTGTTTTACTCTGTCACAACACAAACTGTCTCTTTGAATCTGTCACAACACAAACTGATTGTTTCACTCTGTCACAACACAAACTGTCTGTTTCCTTCTGTCCCAACACAAATTCAGTGTTACATTCTGTTTCAATCTGTCACAACACTCACTGATTGTTTCACTCTGTCACAACACAAACTGTCTGTTTCACTCGGTCAAAACACAAACTGATTGTTTCACTCTGTCACAACACAATCTGATTCTTTCACTCTGTCACAACACAAACTGCCCGTTTCACTCTGTCACAACACAAACTGTCCGTTTCACTCTGTCACAACACAAACTGCCCTGTTTCACTCTGTCACAGCACAAACTGCCCGTTTCACTCTGTCAAAACACAAACTGCCCGATTCACTCTATCTAAACACAAACTGTCTGTTTCACTGTGTTACAACCCAAACCGTCTGTTTCACTCTGTTACAACACTAACTGCCTGTTTCACTCTGTCAAAACGCAATCTGATGGTTTCACTCTGTCACAACAAAACCTGCCTGTTTCACTCTGAGACAACACAAACTAATTGTTTCACTCTGTCACAACACAAACTGTCTGTTTCACACAGTCACAACATAAACTGATTGTTTCACTCTGTCACAACACAAACTGCCTGTTTCCCTCTGTCACAACACAAATTCAATGTTACATTCTGTTTCAATCTGTCACAACACAAACTGCCTGTTTCCCTCTGTCACAACACAAATTCAATGTTACATTCTGTTTCAATCTGTCACAACACAAACTGATTGTTTTACTCTGTCACAACACAAACTGTCTGTTTCACTCTGTCACAACACAAACTGTCTCTTTGAATCTGTCACAACACAAACTGATTGTTTCACTCTGTCACAACACAAACTGTCTGTTTCCTTCTGTCCCAACACAAATTCAGTGTTACATTCTGTTTCAATCAGTCACAACACTCACTGATTGTTTCACTCTGTCACAACACAAACTGTCTGTTTCACTCGGTCAAAACACAAACTTCCTGTTTCAGTCTGCTACAACACAAACTGCCTGTTTCAGTCTGCAACAACACAAACTGCCTGTTTCAGTCTGCAACAACACAAACTGCTTGTTTCACTTTGTCACAACACAACCTGCCTGTTTCACTCTGCCACAACACAAACTGTATGTTTCACTCTGTCACAACACAAACTGTCTTTTCCAGTCTGTCACAACACAAACTGTCTGTTTCAGTCTGTCACAACACAAACTGTCCATTTCACTCAGTCACAACACAACCTGCCCGTTTCCCCCTGTCACAACACAAACTGTCTGTTTCACACAGTCACAACATAAACTGATTGTTTCACTCTGTCACAACACAAACTGTCTGTTTCACTCTGCCACAACACAAACTGCCTCTTCCACTCTGTCACAACACAAACTGCCTCTTCCACTCTGTCACAACACAAACTGTGTGTTTCACTCTGCCACAACACAAGCTGCCTGTTTCACTCAGTCACAACACAACCTGCCCGTTTCACCCTGTCACAACACAAACTGTCTGTTTCAGTCTGTCACAACACCAACTGTCTGCTTTACTCGGTCACAACACAAACTGCCTGTTTCACTCTGTCACAACACAAACTGTCTGTTTCACTCTGTCAAAACACAAACTGATTGTTTCACTCTGTCACAACACAATCTGATTCTTTCACTCTGTCACAACACAAACTGCCCGTTTCACTCTGTCACGACACAAACTACCCTGTTTCACTCTGTCACAACACAAACTGCCCGATTAACTCTGCCTAAACACACACCGTCTGATTCACTCTGTTACAACACAAACCGTCTGTTTCACTCTGTTACAACAAAACCTGCCTGTTTCACTCTTTCACAACACAAACTTCCTGTTTCCTCTATGCCACATCACAAAGTGCATGTTTCGCTCTGTTACAACACAAACTGTCTGTTTCACTCTGTTACAACACAAACTGATTGTTTCACTCTGTCACAACACAATCTGATTGTTTCACTGTGTCACAACACAAACTGATTCTTTCACTCTGTCACAACACAAACTGTCTGTTTCACTCTGTCACAACACAAACTACCCTGTTTCACTTTGTCAAAACACAAACTGCCCGATTCACTCTGCCTAAACACAAACTGTCTGTTTCACTTTGTTACAACCCAAACCGTCTGTTTCACTCTGTTACAACACTAACTGCCTGTTTCACTCTGTCACGACAAAACCTGCCTGTTTCACTCTGCCACAACACAAACTGCCTGTTTCGATCTGCCACAACACAAACTGCCTGTTTCAGTCTGCCACAACACAAACTGCCTGTTTCAGTCTGCAACAACACAAACTGCTCGGTTCACTCTGTTACAACACAAACCGTCTGTTTCACTCTGTTACAACAAAACCTGCCTGTTTCACTCTGCCACAACACAAACTTCCTGTTTCCTCTATGCTACATCACAAAGTGCATGTTTCAATCTGCCACAACACAAACTGATTGTTTCACTCTGTCACAACACAATCTGATTGTTTCACTCAGTCACAACACAATCTGATTGTTTCACTCTGTCACAACACAAACTGTCTGTTTCACTCTGTCACAACACAAACTGATTGTTTCACTCTGTCACAACACAATCTGATTATTTCACTCTGTCACAACATAAACTGATTGTTTCACTCTGTCACAACACAAACTGCCTGTTTCCCTCTGTCACAACACAAATTCAATGTTACATTCTGTTTCAATCTGTCACAACACAAACTGATTGTTTCACTCTGTCACAGCACAAACTCTCTGCTTTACTCGGTCAAAACACAAACTTCCTGTTTCAGTCTGCTACAACACAAACTGCCTGTTTCAGTCTGCAACAACACAAACTGCTTGTTTCACTTTGTCACAACACAACCTGCCTGTTTCCCCCTGTCACAACACAAACTGTCTGTTTCAGTCTGTCACAACACAAACTGTCTGCTTCAGTCTGTCACAACACAAACTGTCTGTTTCACTCTGCCACAACACAAACTGCCTCTTCCACTCTGTCACAACACAAACTGTGTGTTTCACTCTGCCACAACACAAGCTGCCTGTTTCACTCAGTCACAACACAACCTGCCCGTTTCACCCTGTCACAACACAAACTCTCTGTTTCAGTCTGTCACAACACCAACTGTCTGCTTTACTCGGTCACAACACAAACTGCCTGTTTCACTCTGTCACAACACAAACTGTCTGTTTCACTCTGTCAAAACACAAACTGATTGTTTCACTCTGTCACAACACAATCTGATTCTTTCACTCTGTCACAACACAAACTGTCTGTTTCACTCTGTCACAACACAAACTGCCCTGTTTCACTCTGTCACAGCACAAACTGCCCGTTTCACTCTGCCACAACACAAACTGTCTGTTTTACTCTGTCAGAACACAAACTGTCTGTTTCACTCTGTCACAACACAAACTGCCCTGTTTCACTCTGTCAAAACACAAACTGCCCGATTCACTCTACCTAAACACAAACTGTCTGTTTCACTGTGTTACAACCCAAACCGTCTGTTTCACTCTGTTACAACACTAACTGCCTGTTTCACTCTGTCACAACGCAATCTGATGGTTTCACTCTGTCACAACAAAACCTGCCTGTTTCACTCTGAGACAACACAAACTAATTGTTTCACTCTGTCAAAACACAAACTGTCTATTTCACTCTGTCACAACACAAACTAACTGTTTCACTCTGTCAAAACACAAACTGATTGTTTCACTCTGTCACAACACAAACTGTCTGTTTCACACAGTCACAACATAAACTGATTGTTTCACTCTCTCACAACACAAACTGCCTGTTTCCCTCTGTCACAACACAAATTCAATGTTACATTCTGTTTCAATCTGTCACAACACAAACTGATTGTTTTACTCTGTCACAACACAAACTGTCTGTTTCACTCTGTCACAACACAAACTGTCTCTTTGAATCTGTCACAACACAAACTGATTGTTTCACTCTGTCACAACACAAACTGTCTGTTTCCTTCTGTCCCAACACAAATTCAGTGTTACATTCTGTTTCAATCTGTCACAACACTCACTGATTGTTTTACTCTGTCACAGCACAAACTCTCTGCTTTACTCGGTCAAAACACAAACTTCCTGCTTCAGTCTGCTAAAACACAAACTGTCTGTTTCACACAGTCACAACACAAACTGCCTGTTTCACTCTGTCACAACACAAACTGTCTGTTTCACACAGTCACAACATAAACTGATTGTTTCACTCTCTCACAACACAAACTGCCTGTTTCCCTCTGTCACAACACAAATTCAATGTTACATTCTGTTTCAATCTGTCACAACACAAAGTGTCTGTTTCACTCTGTCACAACACAAACTGTCTGTTTCCTTCTGTCCCAACACAAATTCAGTGTTACATTCTGTTTCAATCTGTCACAACACTCACTGATTGTTTCACTCTGTCACAGCACAAACTGTCTGTTTCACTCTGTCACAACACAAACTGACTGTTTCCTTCTGTCCCAACACAAACTGTCTGTTTCCTTCTGTCCCAACACAAATTCAGTGTTACATTCTGTTTCAATCTGTCACAACACTCACTGATTGTTTCACTCTGTCACAACTAAAACTCTCTGTTTCACTCGGTCAAAACACAAACTGATTGTTTCACTCTGTCACAACACAAATTCAATGTTACATTCTGTTTCAATCTGTCACAACACAAACTGATTGTTTTACTCTGTCACAACACAAACTGTCTGTTTCACTCTGTCACAACACAAACTGTCTCTTTGAATCTGTCACAACACAAACTGATTGTTTTACTCTGTCACAACACAAACTGTCTGTTTCACTCTGTCACAACACAAACTGTCTCTTTGAATCTGTCACAACACAAACTGATTGTTTTACTCTGTCACAACACAAACTGTCTGTTTCACTCTGTCACAACACAAACTGTCTCTTTGAATCTGTCACAACACAAACTGAT
This sequence comes from Haliotis rubra, assembly GCF_003918875.1. Taxonomy (NCBI): domain Eukaryota; kingdom Metazoa; phylum Mollusca; class Gastropoda; order Lepetellida; family Haliotidae; genus Haliotis; species Haliotis rubra. The sequence goes on along the minus strand of NW_025766171.1, from coordinate 53,439 downwards.
TGTTTCACTCTGTCACAACACAAACTGTCTGTTTCCTTCTGTCCCAACACAAATTCAGTGTTACATTCTGTTTAAATCTGTCACAACACTCACTGATTGTTTCACTCTGTCACAGCACAAACTGTCTGTTTCACTCGGTCAAAACACAAACTGCCTGTTTCAGTCTGCTACAACACAAACTGCCTGTTTCACTCTGCCACAACACAAACTGTCTGTTCCAGTCTGTCACAACACAAACTGTCTGTTTAAGTCTGTCACAACACAAACTGTCTGTTTCACTCAGCCACAACACAACCTGCCCGTTTCACCCTGTCACAACACAAACTGTCTGTTTCAGTCTGTCACAACACAAACTGTCTGCTTCAGTCTGTCACAACACAAACTGTCTGTTTCACTCTGCCACAACACAAACTGCCTCTTCCACTCTGTCAAAACACAAACTGTGTGTTTCACTCTGCCACAACACAAGCTGCCTGTTTCACTCAGTCACAACACAACCTGCCCGTTTCACCCTGTCACAACACAAACTGTCTGTTTCAGTCTGTCACAACACCAACTGTCTGCTTTACTCGGTCACAACACAAACTGCCTGTTTCACTCTGTCACAACACAAACTGTCTGTTTCACTCTGTCAAAACACAAACTGATTGTTTCACTCTGTCACAACACAAACTGTCTGTTTCACCCTGCCACAACACAAACTGACTCTTCCACTCTGTCACAACACAAACTGTCTGTTTCACTCTGCCACAACACAAGCTGCCTGTTTCACTCTGTCACAACACAAACTGTGTGTTTCACCCTGCCACAACACAAACTGACTGTTTCACTCTGCCACAACACAAGCTGGCTGTTTCACTCTGTTACAACACAAACTGTCTGTTTCACTCTGCCACAACACAAACCGTGTGTTTCACTCTGTCACAACACCAACTGTCTCCTTACTCGGACACAACACAAACTGCCTGTATCACTCTGTCACAACACAAACTGTCTGTTCCACTCTGTTACAACACAAACTGCCTGTTTCAGTCTGTCACAACACAAACTGTCTGTTTCACCCTGCCACAACACAAACTACCTCTTCCACTCTGTCACAACACAAACTGTCTGTTTCACTCAGCCAAAACGAAAACTGACTGTTTTACTCTGCTACAACACAAACTGCCTGTTTCACTCTGTCACAACACAAACTGTCTGTTTCACTCTGTTACAACCCAAACTTTCTGTTTCACTCTGCCACTACACAAACTGCCTGTTTCACTCTCTCACAACACAAACCGTCTGTTTCAATCTGTCACAACACATACTGATTGTTTCACTCTGTCACAACACAAACTGTCTCTTTCACTCTGTCACAACACAAACTATAAGTTTCACTCTGTCACAACACAAGCTGCTTGTTTCACTCTGTTACAACACAAACTGTCTGTTTCACTCTGCCACAACACAAACTGTCTGTTTCACTCTGTCACAACACAAACTGTCTGTTCCAGTCTGTCACAACACAAACTGCCTGTTTAAGTCTGTCACAACACAAACTGTCCGTTTCACTCAGTCACAACACAACCTGCCCGTTTCCCCCTGTCACAACACAAACTGTCTGTTTCAGTCTGTCACAACACAAACTGTCTGCTTCAGTCTGTCACAACACAAACTGTCTGTTTCACTCTGTCACAACACAAACTGCCTCTTCCACTCTGTCACAACACAAACTGTGTGTTTCACTCTGCCACAACACAAGCTGCCTGTTTCACTCAGTCACAACACAACCTGCCCGTTTCACCCTGTCACAACACAAACTGTCTGTTTCAGTCTGTCACAACACCAACTGTCTGCTTTACTTGGTCACAACACAAACTGCCTGTCTCACTCTGTCACAACACAAACTGTCTGTTTCACTCTGTCAAAACACAAACAGATTGTTTCACTCTGTCACAACACAAACTGTCTGTTTCACCCTGCCACAACACAAACTGACTCTTCCACTCTGTCACAACACAAACTGTCTGTTTCACTCTGCCACAACACAAGCTGCCTGTTTCACTATGTCACAACACAAACTGTCTGTTTCACTCTGCCACAACACAAACTGACTGTTTCACTCTGCCACAACACAAGCTGCCTGTTTCACTCTGTTACAACACAAACTGTCTGTTTCACTCTGCCACAACACAAACCGTGTGTTTCACTCTGTCACAACACCAACTGTCTCCTTTACTCGGACACAACACAAACTGCCTGTTTCACTCTGTCACAACACAAACTGTCTGTTCCACTCTGTTACAACACAAGCTGCCTGTTTCAGTCTGTCACAACACAAACTGTCTGTTTCACCCTGCCACAACACAAACTGCCTCTTCCACTCTGTCACAACACAAACTGTCTGTTTCACTCAGCCAAAACGAAAACTGACTGTTTTACTCTGCTACAACACAAACTGCCTGTTTCACTCTGTCACAACACAAACTGTCTGTTTCACTCTGTTACAACCCAAACTTTCTGTTTCACTCTGCCACTACACAAACTGCCTGTTTCACTCTCTCACAACACAAACCGTCTGTTTCAATCTGTCACAACACATACTGATTGTTTCACTCTGTCACAACACAAACTGTCTCTTTCACTCTGTCACAACACAAACTATAAGTTTCACTCTGCCACAACACAAGCTGCTTGTTTCACTCTGTTACAACACAAACTGTCTGTTTCACTCTGCCACAACACAAACTGTCTGTTTCACTCTGTCACAACACCAACTGTCTGCTTTACTCGGTCACAACACAAACTGCCTGTTTCACTCTGTCACAACACAAATTCTCTGCTTTACTCGGTCACAACACAAACAGCCTCTCTCAGTATGCCTAAACACAAACTGCCTGTTTCAGTCTGTCAGAACACAAACTGCTTGTTTCACTCTGTCACAACACAACCTGCCTGTTTCACTCTGCTACAACACAAACTGTCTGTTTCAGTCTGTCACAACACAAACTGTATGTTTCAGTCTGTCACAACACAAACTGCCTGTTTCACTCTGTCAAAACACAATCTGTCTGTTTCACTCAGCCACAACACAAACTGTCGGTTTCACTCAGTCACAACACAAAACGTCTGTTTCACTCTGCTACAACACAAGCTGCCTGTTCCACTCTGTTACAACACAAACTGTCTGTTTCACTCTCCCACAACACAAAACGTCTGTTCCACTCTGTTACAACACACGCTGCCTGTTCCACTCTGTCACAACACAAAACGTCTGTTCCACTCTGTTACAACACAAACTGCCTGTTTCACTCTGTCACAACACAAACTGTCTGTTTCACCCTGCCATAACACAAACTGCCTCTTCCTCTCTGTCACAACACAAACTGTCTAGTTCACTCTGCCACAACACAAGCTGCCTGTTTCACTCTGTTACAACACAAACTGTCTGTTTCACTCAGCCATAACACAAACTGTCTGTTTCACCCTGCCACAACACAAACTGCCTCTTCCACTCTGTCACAACACAAACTGTCTAGTTCACTCTGCCACAACACAAGCTGCCTGTTTCACTCTGTTACAACACAAACTGTCTGCTTCACTCTGTCACAACACAAACCGTCTGTTTCACTCTGTCACAACACAAACTGATTGTTTCACTCTGTCACAACACAAACTGTCTCTTTCACTCTACCACATCACAAACTGTAAGCTTCACTCTGTCACAACACAAGCTGCCTGTTTCACTCTGTTACAACACAAACTGTCTGTTTCACTCTGCCACAACACAATCCGTCTGTTTCACTCTGTCACAACACCAACTGTCTGCTTTACTCGGTTACAACACAAGCTGCCTGTTTCACTCAGTCACAACACAACCTGCCCGTTTCACCCTGTCACAACACAAACTGTCTGTTTCAGTCTGTCACAACACCAACTGTCTGCTTTACTTGGTCACAACACAAACTGCCTGTCTCACTCTGTCACAACACAAACTGTCTGTTTCACTCTGTCAAAACACAAACAGATTGTTTCACTCTGTCACAACACAAACTGTCTGTTTCACCCTGCCACAACACAAACTGACTCTTCCACTCTGTCACAACACAAACTGTCTGTTTCACTCTGCCACAACACAAGCTGCCTGTTTCACTATGTCACAACACAAACTGTCTGTTTCACCCTGCCACAACACAAACTGACTGTTTCACTCTGCCACAACACAAGCTGCCTGTTTCACTCTGTTACAACACAAACTGTCTGTTTCACTCTGCCACAACACAAACCGTGTGTTTCACTCTGTCACAACACAAACTGTCTGTTTCACTCAGCCAAAACGAAAACTGACTGTTTCACTCTGCTACAACACAAACTGCCTGTTTCACTCTGTCACAACACAAACTGTCTGTTTCACTCTGTTACAACCCAAACTTTCTGTTTCACTCTGCCACTACACAAACTGCCTCACAACACAAACCGTCTGTTTCAATCTGTCACAACACATACTGATTGTTTCACTCTGTCACAACACAAACTGTCTCTTTCACTCTGTCACAACACAAACTATAAGTTTCACTCTGCCACAACACAAGCTGCTTGTTTCACTCTGTTACAACACAAACTGTCTGTTTCACTCTGCCACAACACAAACTGTCTGTTTCACTCTGTCACAACACCAACTGTCTGCTTTACTCGGTCCAACACAAACTGCCTGTTTCACTCTGTCACAACACAAATTCTCTGCTTTACTCGGTCACAACACAAACAGCCTCTCTCAGTATGCCTAAACACAAACTGCCTGTTTCACTCTGTCACAACACAAACTGCTTGTTTCACTCTGTCACAACACAACCTGCCTGTTTCACTCTGCTACAACACAAACTGTCTGTTTCAGTCTGTCACAACACAAACTGTATGTTTCAGTCTGTCACAACACAAACTGCCTGTTTCACTCTGTCAAAACACAATCTGTCTGTTTCACTCAGCCACAACACAAACTGTCGGTTTCACTCAGTCACAACACAAAACGTCTGTTTCACTCTGCTACAACACAAGCTGCCTGTTCCACTCTGTTACAACACAAACTGTCTGTTTCACTCTCCCACAACACAAAACGTCTGTTCCACTCTGTTACAACACACGCTGCCTGTTCCACTCTGTCACAACACAAAACGTCTGTTCCACTCTGTCACAACACAAACTCTCTGTTTCACCCTGCCATAACACAAACTGCCTCTTCCTCTCTGTCACAACACAAACTGTCTAGTTCACTCTGCCACAACACAAGCTGCCTGTTTCACTCTGTTACAACACAAACTGTCTGTTTCACTCTGCCATAACACAAACTGTCTGTTTCACCCTGCCACAACACAAACTGCCTCTTCCACTCTGTCACAACACAAACTGTCTAGTTCACTCTGCCACAACACAAGCTGCCTGTTTCACTCTGTTACAACACAAACTGTCTGCTTCACTCTGTCACAACACAAACCGTCTGTTTCACTCTGTCACAACACAAACTGATTGTTTCACTCTGTCACAACACAAACTGTCTCTTTCACTCTACCACATCACAAACTGTAAGTTTCACTCTGTCACAACACAAGCTGCCTGTTTCACTCTGTTACAACACAAACTGTCTGTTTCACTCTGCCACAACACAATCCGTCTGTTTCACTCTGTCACAACACCAACTGTCTGCTTTACTCGGTTACAACACAAACTGCCTGTTTCACTCTGTCACAACACAAACTGTCTGTTCCACTCTCTTACAACACAAAGCTGCCTGTTTCACTCTGTCACAACACAAACTGTCTGTTTCACCCTGCCCCAACACAAACTGTCTCTTCCACTCTGTCACAACACAAACTGTCTGTTTCACTCTGTCACAACACCAACTGCTCGTTTCACTCAGCCAAAACGAAAACTGACTGTTTCTCTCTGCTACAACACAAACTGCCTGTTTCACTCTGTCACAACACAAACTGTCTGTTTCACTCTGTTACCACCCAAACTTTCTGTTTCACTCTGCCACTACACAAACTGCCCGTTTCACTCTCTCACAACACAAACCGTCTGTTTCAATCTGTCACAACACATACTGATTGTTTCACTCTGTCACAACACAAACTGTATGTTTCAGTCTGTCACAACACAAACTGCCTGTTTCACTCTGTCAAAACACAATCTGTCTGTTTCACTCAGCCACAACACAAACTGTCGGTTTCACTCAGTCACAACACAAAACGTCTGTTTCACTCTGCTACAACACAAGCTGCCTGTTTCACCCTGCCATAACACAAACTGCCTCTTCCTCTCTGTCACAACACAAACTGTCTAGTTCACTCTGCCACAACACAAGCTGCCTGTTTCACTCTGTTACAACACAAACTGTCTGTTTCACTCAGCCATAACACAAACTGTCTGTTTCACCCTGCCACAACACAAACTGCCTCTTCCACTCTGTCACAACACAAACTGTCTAGTTCACTCTGCCACAACACAAGCTGCCTGTTTCACTCTGTTACAACACAAACTGTCTGCTTCACTCTGTCACAACACAAACCGTCTGTTTCACTCTGTCACAACACAAACTGATTGTTTCACTCTGTCACAACACAAACTGTCTCTTTCACTCTACCACATCACAAACTGTAAGCTTCACTCTGTCACAACACAAGCTGCCTGTTTCACTCTGTTACAACACAAACTGTCTGTTTCACTCTGCCACAACACAATCCGTCTGTTTCACTCTGTCACAACACCAACTGTCTGCTTTACTCGGTTACAACACAAACTGCCTGTTTCACTCTGTCACAACACAAACTGTCTGTTCCACTCTCTTACAACACAAGCTGCCTGTTTCACTCTGTCACAACACAAACTGTCTGTTTCACCCTGCCCCAACACAAACTGTCTCTTCCACTCTGTCACAACACAAACTGTCTGTTTCACTCTGTCACAACACCAACTGCTCGTTTCACTCAGCCAAAACGAAAACTGACTGTTTCTCTCTGCTACAACACAAACTGCCTGTTTCACTCTGTCACAACACAAACTGTCTGTTTCACTCTGTTACCACCCAAACTTTCTGTTTCACTCTGCCACTACACAAACTGCCCGTTTCACTCTCTCACAACACAAACCGTCTGTTTCAATCTGTCACAACACATACTGATTGTTTCACTCTGTCACAACACAAACTGTATGTTTCAGTCTGTCACAACACAAACTGCCTGTTTCACTCTGTCAAAACACAATCTGTCTGTTTCACTCAGCCACAACACAAACTGTCGGTTTCACTCAGTCACAACACAAAACGTCTGTTTCGCTCTGTCACAACACCAACTGTCTGCTTTACTCGGTCACAACAGAAACTGCCTGTTTCACTCTGTCACAACACAAATTGTCTGCTTTACTCGGTCACAATACAAACAGCCTCTTTCAGTATGCCACAACACAAACTGCCTGTTTCAGTCTGCAACAACACAAAGTGCTTGTTTCACTCTGTCACAACACAACCTGCCTGTTTCACTCTGCTACAACACAAACTGTCTGTTTCAGTCTGTCACAACACAAACTGTATGTTTCAGTCTGTCACAACACAAACTGCCTGTTTCACTCTGTCAAAACACAATCTGTCTGTTTCACTCAGCCACAACACAAACTGTCGGTTTCACTCAGTCACAACACAAAACGTCTGTTTCACTCTGCTACAACACAAGCTGCCTGTTCCACACTGTTACAACACAAACTGTCTGTTTCACTCTCCCACAACACAAAACGTCTGTTCCACTCTGTTACAACACACGCTGCCTGTTCCACTCTGTCACAACACAAAACTACTGTTCCACTCTGTTACAACACAAACTGCCTGTTTCACTCAGCCACAACACAAGCTGCCTGTTTCACTCTGTTACAACACAAACTGTCTGGTTCAATCTGCCACTACACAAACTGCCTGTTTCACTCTGTCACAACGCAAACCGTCTGTTTCAATCTGTCACAACACAAACTGATTGTTTCACTCTGTCACAACACAAACTGTCTCTTTCACTCTTCCACAACACAAACTGTAAGTTTCACTCTGCCCCAACACAAGCTGCCTGTTTCACTCTGTTACAACACAAACTGTCTGTTTCACTCTGCCACAACACAATCCGTCTGTTTCACTCTGTCACAACACCAACTGTCTGCTTTACTCGGTTACAACACAAACTGCCTGTTTCACTCTGTCACAACACAAACTGTCTGTTCCACTCTCTTACAACACAAGCTGCCTGTTTCACTCTGCCACAACACAAACTGCCTGTTTCAGTCTGCAACAACACAAAGTGCTTGTTTCACTCTGTCACAACACAACCTGCCTGTTTCACTCTGCTACAACACAAACTGTCTGTTTCAGTCTGTCACAACACAAACTGTATGTTTCAGTCTGTCACAACACAAACTGCCTGTTTCACTCTGTCAAAACACAATCTGTCTGTTTCACTCAGCCACAACACAAACTGTCGGTTTCACTCAGTCACAACACAAAACGTCTGTTTCACTCTGCTACAACACAAGCTGCCTGTTCCACACTGTTACAACACAAACTGTCTGTTTCACTCTCCCACAACACAAAACGTCTGTTCCACTCTGTTACAACACACGCTGCCTGTTCCACTCTGTCACAACACAAAACGTCTGTTCCACTCTGTTACAACACAAACTGCCTGTTTCACTCTGTCACAACACAAACTGTCTGTTTCACCCTGCCACAACACAAACTGCCTCTTCCACTCTGTCACAACACCAACTCCTCGTTTCACTCAGCCACAACACAAGCTGCCTGTTTCACTCTGTTACAACACAAACTGTCTGGTTCAATCTGCCACTACACAAACTGCCTGTTTCACTCTGTCACAACGCAAACCGTCTGTTTCAATCTGTCACAACACAAACTGATTGTTTCACTCTGTCACAACACAAACTGTCTCTTTCACTCTTCCACAACACAAACTGTAAGTTTCACTCTGCCCCAACACAAGCTGCCTGTTTCACTCTGTTACAACACAAACTGTCTGTTTCACTCTGCCACAACACAATCCGTCTGTTTCACTCTGTCACAACACCAACTGTCTGCTTTACTCGGTTACAACACAAACTGCCTGTTTCACTCTGTCACAACACAAACTGTCTGTTCCACTCTCTTACAACACAAGCTGCCTGTTTCACTCTGTCACAACACAAACTGTCTGTTTCACCCTGCCCCAACACAAACTGTCTCTTCCACTCTGTCACAACACAAACTGTCTGTTTCACTCTGTCACAACACCAACTGCTCGTTTCACTCAGCCAAAACGAAAACTGACTGTTTCTCTCTGCTACAACACAAACTGCCTGTTTCACTCTGTCACAACACAAACTGTCTGTTTCACTCTGTTACCACCCAAACTTTCTGTTTCACTCTGCCACTACACAAACTGCCCGTTTCACTCTCTCACAACACAAACCGTCTGTTTCAATCTGTCACAACACATACTGATTGTTTCACTCTGTCACAACACAAACTGTCTCTTTCACTCTGTCACAACACAAACTGTAAGTTTCACTCTGCCACAACACAAGCTGCTTGTTTCACTCTGTTACAACGCAAACTGTCTGTTTCACTCTGCCACAACACAAACTGTCTGTTTCGCTCTGTCACAACACCAACTGTCTGCTTTACTCGGTCACAACAGAAACTGCCTGTTTCACTCTGTCACAACACAAATTGTCTGCTTTACTCGGTCACAACACAAACAGCCTCTTTCAGTATGCCACAACACAAACTGCCTGTTTCAGTCTGCAACAACACAAACTGTCTCTTTCACTCTGTCACAACACAAACTGTAAGTTTCACTCTACCACAACACAAGCTGCTTGTTTCACTCTGTTACAACGCAAACTGTCTGTTTCACTCTGCCACAACACAAACTGTCTGTTTCGCTCTGTCACAACACCAACTGTCTGCTTTACTCGGTCACAACAGAAACTGCCTGTTTCACTCTGTCACAACACAAATTGTCTGCTTTACTCGGTCACAACACAAACAGCCTCTTTCAGTATGCCACAACACAAACTGCCTGTTTCAGTCTGCAACAACACAAAGTGCTTGTTTCACTCTGTCACAACACAACCTGTCTGTTTCACTCTGCTACAACACAAACTGTCTGTTTCAGTCTGTCACAACACAAACTGTATGTTTCAGTCTGCCACAACACAAACTGATTGTTTCACTCTGTCACAACACAAACTGTTTGTTTCACTCTGTTACAACACAATCTGATTGTTTCACTCTGTCACAACACAAACTGCCCGTTTCACTCTGCCACAACACAAACTGCCTGTTTCACCCTGTCACATCACAAACTGTCTGTTTCACTCTGCCCCAACGCAAACTGTCTGTTTCAGTCTGTCACAACACAAACTTTCTCTTTCACTCTGTCACAGCACAAACTGTCCGTTTTACTCGGTCACAACACAAACTGCCTGTTTCACTCTGTCACAACACAAATTGTCTGCTTTACTCGGTCACAACACAAACAGCCTCTTTCAGTATGCCACAACACAAACTGCCTGTTTCAGTCTGCAACAACACAAACTGCTTGTTTCACTCTGTCACAACACAACCTGTCTGTTTCACTCTGCTACAACACAAACTGTCTGTTTCACCCTGCCACAACACAAAACGTCTGTTACACTCTGTTACAACACAAACTGCCTGTTTCACTCTGTCACAACACAAACTGTCTGTTTCACCCTGCCACAACACAAACTGCCTCTTCCACTCTGTCACAACACAAACTGTCTGGTTCACTCTGCCACAACACAAACTGCCTCTTCCACTCTGTCACAACACAGACTGTCTGGTTCACTCTGCAACAACACAAGCTGCCTGTTTCACGCTGTTACAACACAAACTGTCTGTTTCACTCTGTCACAACACAAACTGTCTGTTTCACCCTGCCACAACGCAAACTGCCTCTTCCACTCTGTCACAACACAAACTGTCTGGTTCACTCTGCCACAACACAAGCTGCCTGTTTCACTCTCTCACAACACAAACTGTCTGTTTCACTCTGTTACCACCCAAACTTTCGGTTTCACTCTGCCACAACACAAACTGCCTGTTTCACTCTGTCACAACACAAACCGTCTGTTTCAATCTGTAACAACACATACTGATTGTTTCACTCTGTCACAACACAAACCGTCTGTTTCAGTCTGCAACAACACAAACTGCCTGTTTCACTCTGCCACAACACAAACTGATTGTTTCCCTTTGTCACAACACAAACTGCCTGTTTCACTCTGTCGCAACACAAACTGATTGTTTCACTCTGTCACAACACAAACTGTCTGTTTCACTCTGTTACAACCCAAACTTTCTTTTTCAATCTGCCACTACACAAACTGCCTGTTTCACTCTGTCACAACGCAAACCGTCTGTTTCAATCTGTCACAACACAAACTGATTGTTTCACTCTGTCACAACACAAACTGTCTCTTTCACTCTTCAACAACACAAACTGTAAGTTTCACTCTGCCCCAACACAAGCTGCCTGTTTCACTCTGTTACATCACAAACTGTCTGTTTCACTCTGCCCCAACGCAAACTGTCTGTTTCAGTCTGTCACAACACAAACTTTCTCTTTCACTCTGTCACAGCACAAACTGTCCGTTTTACTCTGTCACAACACAAACTGCCTGTTTCACTCTGTCACAACACAAACTGCCCGTTTCACTCTGCCACAACACAAACTTTCTGTTTCACTCTGTCACAACACAAACCGTCTGTTTCACTCTGTCACAACACATACTGATTGTTTCACTCTGCCACAACACAAACTGTCCGTTTCATCTGTCAAAACACAAACTGCCTGTTTCACTCTGTCACAACACAAACTGTCTGTTTCACTCTGTCAGAACACAAACTGCCAGTTTCACCCTGTCACAACACAAACTGCCTGTTTCACTCTGTCACAACACTAACTGCCTGTTTCACCCTGTCACAATAGAAACTGCCTGTTTCACTCTGCCACAACGCAAACTGCCAGTTTCACTCTGTCACAACACAAAATGTCCGTTTCACTCTGCTACAACACAAACTGTCTGTTTCACTCTGTCACAGCACAAATCACCTGATTGCGTTTGTGGTAACACAAATTGTATGTCTGACTCTTTCTCTAAGGGAGAATGGATTTGGCTTCGCCAATGTCCTCACTGCTGCACAGAGACAAGAACCAGTTGACAGCCTGATCCCCAGCTCTAGAGGGAACAGCTCATCCCAGGGTAACAAATGCAACCAACAACCACAACAACAACAACCGCACAAGCAACACAAGTCCAGGTTTGTAACTAGTTGTTCCTTCAGAACACAACATAGATAGGGTTTAGGCCAGGCCGAAAACACCAATAAACATTCTACAGTATATCATTGGGAACACAACATAGATAGGGTTTAGGCCAGGCCGAGAACACTAATAAACATTCTACAGTATATCATTGGGAACACAACATAGATAGGGTTTAGGCCAGGCCGAGAACACTAATAAACATTCTACAGTATATCATTGGGAACACAACATAGATAGGGTTTAGGCCAGGCCGAGAACACTAATAAACATTCTACAGTATATCATTGGGAACACAACATAGATAGGGTTTAGGCCAGGCCGAGAACACCAATAAACATTCTACAGTATATCATTGGGAACACAACATAGATAGGGTTTAGGCCAGGCCGAAAACAGCAATAAACATTCTACAGTATATCATTGGGAACACAACATAGATAGGGTTTAGGCCAGGCCGAGAACACTAATAAACATTCTACAGTATATCATTGGGAACACAACATAGATAGGGTTTAGGCCAGGCCGAGAACACCAATAAACATTCTACAGTATATCATTGGGAACACAACATAGATAGGGTTTAGGCCAGGCCGAAAACAGCAATAAACATTCTACAGTATATCATTGGGAACACAACATAGATAGGGTTTAGGCCGGGCCGAGAACACTAATAAACATTCTACAGTATATCATTGGGAACACAACAATGATATACCTCAGGACACCCCAAATTACGATCAAAACATTTATTTTATATTTTGGAACACATCAGATTTCACACACAAGCTCTGATTTTATTAGATACCTGCATAATTTTGATATTATTCATTCATTCGTCATTCTTCTTTTATTTCGGTTTGTAGGCCATCGGCCCATGTACAATACATGCAAAAACAGAGTACATTTTCGTGGAATAGGAGCAACTGTACAAAGTAATTCAATTAAATGGCTAATGTTGTAACATTTTTCTATAAGCAAGAGCTTCTGATGTAATTAGAACAATATACAAGGGTATATCTACAATTACTAGTTAATATATTATGATAGTTAGCGACTACATTTAACTGCCTATGCACAGGAACATAGCTATCTCTAATTACATTGTAAGCAGTACACTCAAACAAAAAATGTATAACATTTTCATTCACCCCCTCTTCACACATTCTACAATACGTATCGACATTCGCACCTCTTATATTACACTGTAAAGGGAGGGAATTTAATCTGAAAAGGCTAATATTTCTTCTAACAGTTACTTGGTTGATGACATGTACATAATATTCAACATTTAAAAGTGACTTAATTTCTTTAAAGTACATCAAATGAGGAGATATATTTATATTACCAAAAATATGCTGTTTATCACAATCAGTTAGTCTATTCTTAGAACTATATATCAACTGAGAAATATCACCAACATCCTGATTGTACCAAACAAAACAAAACCCTCAGGAACTTAACAAATATTTAACAGAAGAAGCCCACGTTACTCTACCAGCTAAATCTAATTTCCTCAGGAGTAAATACGACTGTTTTGGATAACGATCCTCCGACATCCTCAATAATTTACACCAATAACTTATACATCTGACATGATAATCAACATACATAGTTAACCTACAGCAATCTGCTAAAACTCCATTACTAGAAACCTGCTTACCTGCACCATGAACCTATTTGCAAAAGTTAATGTGAAAGATTTCAACCGATTTCCTCTCCTCGAACTCCCAGATTTCAGACCCATATAATAACACAGGTTTAACCTTACTATCAAACAACTTGAACATTAACTTTACAGGTATACTTGGATATTTTATAAACAAAGACTTCAAAGCAAAGGGGGCCTTACTGGCTGTACTAACATGGGTATGAGTACACCTTGTCCAAGACAATCTAGTAGAATATAGAACACCAAGATAACTGTAATATGTTGACGTCTTAACTGGAATACCGTTATAAAACCACTTCTCATATGAACGAAGAAAACCACCATTACGAAATACTAGCACCTCCATCTTATCCATATTTACCTCTAAACCCCAAGAGCTACAATACTTATGTAATATATCAATCTTCCTATATTATTATTAGGTTTAAGTGAGACTCGGGTGGATGACTTTGATTTAGAATATGTATTTTCAGACTACTTTTCTACTTACGAACATGCAGAACGAATTTCAAAGTTAACTATGGCAGACTATCTGGTGGAATATCTGCTCTGATAAGGAAAGAAATGGAGAAGTTTGTACTGTGGTAAAAAAAATACTGAAAATGGTGTATTATGTTTGATTAAAACCTGTTTGGATTAGATCATGATCTGTCATATACATGTGCTTATGTAAACCCAGCACGTTATTTGCACATGTTTTTCAGCAATTTGATGCATGATCCTCATGCAATTCATCTGCATAAGGTTTGCATTTGGTTCACCCAAAGTAGGGGAGAAATTCATCTTCGATGTAACCACATACATATAATCTGTTTGATTGGCATTTTAGAAGTTGATGGATAATAGAAAAGAATAATACTTTATGGATAACAACTTCTTTATTTATTATGATGCGACGTATCGGTATAGCTTCGTATACCGTTGTCAAGCAAGTAAAGTAATACTGCACAGAACCGACTTCTATACATGTAACATGGATTAAGTAAGACAACATGAGGGAATACATCAAAGGCATTAACAACAACAACAATGGAATAGGTAATAATACAATAACAATGGGAGGAAGCCAATGTTGAGGAGGCGGAACAAGGTATACACAGCAGATGGGGTAGGTAATAATACAATAACGATGGGAGGAAGCCAATGTTGAGGAGGCGGAACAAGGTATACACAGCAGATGGGGTAGGTAATAATACAATAACGATGGGAGGAAGCCAATGTTGAGGAGGCAGAGCAAGGTATACACAGCAGATGGGTTAGGTAATGATACAATAACGATGGGAGGAAGCCAATGTTGAGGAGGCGGAACAAGGTATACATAGCAAATGGGATTAATTAGCAATGATGGCTGGAGTGCTCTGTTCTGTTGTTTTTATCAGTTCATTGTAGGCGGATGGAATGAGGTATCCTTGGTCTCAGCAAAGTGATGTGGTCTCTGATAATGATGAGCAATGGCTCTGACACAACACATCAGGGTTACATATATGCATGTAAGATCCCTTACACTGGACAATGGCCTCCTCTTTTCCATTGTTCAGCTCTGTTGCTAGCACTGTTTTGTTGGGGCAGTGGGATAGTCTAGTGGATAAGCGTTCGCGCTTCACGCCGAGATCCGGGTTCGCTTATCCACATGGGTACAATGTGTGAAGCCCATTTCTGGTGTCCCCTTGCTGTGATATTGCTGGAATATTGCTAAAAGCAGCTTAAAACTTAAGTCACTCACTCACTCTCTTTTCTTAGTGGTGTGTGTTTGTGTGCTTGGCAGTTCCATCTCAGAAAAGTGATCACCATTCAAACTTGTGTGAAATGTTTTGTTGATGAGATTGTTTGTGAGTAATAATTGTACTAAGATAATCTGTTGTATTGTTGGTTTCAGTGTATTGAATGAAGTAACAAGCCTCCACGCTTCAGGATCCATGTCACGTATATCGTTGGTTGGTATAAACAGGACGTATCAGCTTAACGAAACGGTCAAGGTGAACATTGTTCTATTCGATCACGGGAAGAGACCAAAAACATGTGGTGGTGATATGTTAGTCGTGTGGATGAAAGATCCGCAACATGGCGCTGCTTCCGCCGGAAGTGTTATCGACAATGGAAATGGAACGTATACTGGAGTTCTGCGCACCTTGTGGACAGGAAGAGCCATAATTCGGGCTGCCATGATTTCATCAAGAGAAAGAATGGCGCATTTGAATTTTTCATTCCAGAATGGATATTTTGGGAAACAAATTCAATGTATATTCAGATCAAATACTTCAACTGAGATTACAAGCGGTCACATGGAAATGAAATACATGAAAATACGCCCCTTTTGTAATCTGACTGCCGACTATTTCGGCATCCCATTCTATTGTGGGAAGCCAAAGACAAAGGGGATTGGGTGCCGAGACTGGACTGAAACTTCTTTACCTCACAACTATATGACCTTTGGGGCCGACACGAGATGGTTTGCAGCGTAAGTATTCTCTCACCCGATCTTTAACTCGACACTCCGTGTACAGTTTAGTTGTATTATAAACCTTGGAATAACAAAATAACGTTTTTAGCCCTATTTTCATGTTTTCCGGGCACCAATAGCATTTTTGGCAGTGTGACTTTAAACAGGGAGCAATCATATACATAAGCCTTTTGACAGATCCCAGAGTATATAGTAATTGTAATATTCACAAGCACGTTAAAGTACGGCCTTTATAGATACTCTGTCTGGTGCTTGGCTTGGATTGTTTGTTTGGTTGTTGTTTAACACCGCACTCAGCAATATTCCAGCTATATGCCGGAGGTTTGTACATAATCGAGTCTGGACCAGACAATCCAGTGATCAACAACATGAGCATCGATCTACACAGTTGGGATACGATGACATGTGTCAACCAAGTCAGTGAGTCGGACCACTCGATCCCGTTAGTCGCCTCTTAAGACAAGCATGGGTTGCTGAAGATCAATTCTAACCCGGATCTTCACCGGTTTGAGTTGATGGATGTGACTGGAGGTTGAGTGTGTGGTTGAGCGACTCATCGAATCTTGGCTTTAAGGCGACAAAACAAGGGTTGGAGTCGGTCTCTGAGTGGAGTTGCCATGCCTGTTTCCAGATCTACAACACACACACACGTACACACACACACTCTCTCTCTCTCTCTCTCTCTCTCTCTCTCTCTCTCTCTCTCTCTCTCTCTCTCTCTCTCTCACACACACACACACACACACACACACACACACACACACTCGCACACACACTCGCACACATGTTGCTGTATGAAGACTCTTGAACATGCCGTTAAACCCGATTTTACCTGATTTGGCTGTTGGGAGCGGTGATGTTGCCAAGTGGTTAAAGCGTTCGCTTGTCACACCGAAGACCGGGTTCGATTCCCCACATCAGTGAAATGTGTGAAACCCATTTCTGGTGCCACTCGCCGTGATGTTTCTGCAATATTGCTAAAAGAGGCCTTAAATCATACTCACTATTTCATTGTTGAACAGAGCAGCGCAATATGTTTCAGATGGAGATCCACAGAGTATCTCTCGGACTTTACCACAATAAATATATCGTCCAAACGGCACGGTATGTTTGGATATATCATTGTATAAAACCTGTTTTGTAATTATATATATCGTTTATTACAGCCGGCTAATTTATGAAGACTTTGTAAGTCTCTATTTTGTTAATATATACTGAAAAGCTTATTTCTTTTTCGATTCAAAGTTCATCATTTACTGTGCATACATTTGCTTCTTTTGTTACGTATATAATTCAAAGTGCATTCGTATTTTGTTTAGCAGATAAAGACCTTGCCGTGTCTCCCACAATCCCTTGTGGCCGAAGGAACATCCGGGACACCTGGTTGGCAACGCCACCTGTCGGTTTCTCCTACAACAACACGTGGCGCCCTCTATCATGTCGGAACAGCGTCCCTGTTGACACGTATAATCAATGTTTGGCCAATAGGACTCTGAAGTTGTTTGGCGATTCCACCGTCAGACAAATATTTGGAGCCCTTTATTCGATGTTAGGTTTCACCATTACAAAAGGTCCCCCGGAGGGCAAGAAGAGCAAGAAACGAAACTTTTACGCAGGGCCAACAATATGCGAGGCGCACCACACCAAATATAACTATACAGTATACCTGTTGCCCCATGGGTTCCCACTGTGGTTTTACAAAGCTAATAGAACAATCACCCAGCCAGTGTTTGCTCGCTTGGATGACATACCATCTGGATCAAATGATATCATTCTTATTAATCTTTATGCTCATTTCCATTTTACCCCAATCCACATCTACAGAGCTCGTGTCCACAGAACAAGACTTGCAATAGTAAACCTTCTGAAACGTTCTCCTGATGTCAAAATTGTCATCAAAGGTCCACATAAATATTCTGTACCTACACCAAAAACACCTATGGGTGGTATGTGGGGACCCGCTTATGAAAATATCCTGAAAAAGGAGTTTGTAAATCTGTATGACCAGGTGCTGTATCTTGACGTCTGGGACATGACAGTTGCGTTTGAGAATGAAGAAACTCACCCTCCTGATCTCCTCGTTACTATGATGGTCAAAGTGTTCTTAGGTTATATCTGCGGGAAATAAGGATGTGTTTGAAATAGTACCTCTTTTCATGAAAAACAACAACACCAGAAACAACACAGTACACAACATAATTCGTGTCCTTCGTGTCCAATAAACAGATCAATGGTCTCTCATTTCTAGTAAATGCAATGTATATAATATTCTACACTGACGATTATAAGAAACGTTACCATATAAAAATAGTTTGGGCAACAAATGAAAAATGGACGGTCATATTGTCATAGCAACTGATCCAGGTCAGCCATCGTCCAAATATACTAGGCACATAAAGAAACTGTGCATACAAAAATTTAAAATCTAAATTTATCAAACCTGTATAGACACATAAGGATTCAAACTCAGAGATTAGTGACATGTATCCAACATGCATGCACGTGCCACGTTCCGTGACGTCAGTGGGTTCGTCCTTGAGACGTGCAATACGTTGTTGCACGTGTATTCGGGGAAAGAGAAACAGAGCAAATGAATGCCACACAATACTGTCACTTTGTTCGGATTCGGGTACGCTTGGGTTATGCAAGGTGTTGGACATATTGATATTTTCATGTCTGAGTTCACACAAAGAGTGCCTGACTACAACATTCAATGATGGCAGGCTTCAATGTCATCCAACTCCAAGTTGACAGCTTATTCAACTTACAAAACAGTTCTGCATGCGGAATCTTATCTCTCACAAGTCAGCTCTCCTCCATTGAAGCAAGCGTAAACCAGATTCAGATGTGACTGAAACCAGCTACTCATCGAAATCGGGAGACAATTGGGAATAGACATCGACAACCGCTTGTGCAGATACTGCCTTCGATATAATATCCAGCTTGTCGAAAACGAGTACCATGTTATCATCGTTTGCTGTGCCTTCTTCGCCTTAAGAAAGCAATATATTGATTAAGAACACTATAGTAACCCCTCATTTGAAACATTTGTTCGAATTATGTCTTCTAATCAGCAACTTATTTCTGTGAATTTGTCTGTATAAATATATATTTATATGAAATTGTATGAATCACTTCATTTGTAATCACACTATTGAAATGTTATGTACCGTGGGTCTGTGGCCTAGATAAAGGTGAATAAAACTTTTATGGATCATTTGGTGTATTACCACACAGTGACAGAATCAATTCTATCACGCGATAACCGCAATTCTCCCTTCTGGGTTTGTTCCACCTGTATTGATTAGGAGGTGTATTTTTAACCTTATCACAATATTATAAACGCTGTTAGCCACAGTGACAAACAGTTTAAATACAAATATACCTGGACTGGAAAACTCCGTACATCCTTTATCACAAGCTCGAACGTCATCATAGATTCCCGTTGTTTTTATAGTTTTAATTACAGAAGCTTACAGTTCCTGAGGTCGGGTTTCATCCGGGTGATTGCTAGCTGACAAGGCCGGCCTTTGTTATCACAAACGTAAGAAATCCCTACCAAAAGCATTGTGAAAACACAAAAAACAGGTTCTTATAAACGTAACAACTGTGTTCAAGAAGGAAGGTTATTGTCCGGTCACGCTCTAAAAGCACGACGCGACTGAATTTGTCCTTCGTATCAAGTTCCGACACATTGGCCAACCTCAAGGGTGGCTCAAGTAACTTCGTTACTGAAACCGGTGACAAGATCGGTAGGATGTTACCCTGGAAACAGGTACTGTGTGTTCATTCTTTATGTACAAACATATGAATAGGATAATGAAACCATGGCCTTATCAGTTAGTATTGCGTTAGGACTGGCATAGAAAGGGTGCCTTTAATTTGTGTTTAAATCCAGTGAAGCGAAATAATGTTGATGAGAATATATGCATGGGGATAGTGAAACAAACCAGGCTAGTGTGTGATGTTAAAAAATGTCAGACTAAAGTCGGTACATGTGTGTATATACACATGCTGTCACTGTGTGGCGCTTCAGCTACCGCCATGAGTAAATTGATCCATATTGAACCAAGATGGTGGCTCTTGGCATTTAGGAGACTATATCTCCAGCAGAAATGGCTGCCGGGTAGAGGACAGTCTCACAGATTCCACTGCATGTACTGATATTACCACCGACAGAAACGGCTACCGGGTAGAGCTGATATTACCACCACCAAAAAATGGCTGCCGGGTAGAACTGATATTACCACCAGCAGCCATGGCTGCCGGGTAGAGGACAGTCTCACAGACTCCACAGTATGTACTGATATTACCATCAACAGACATGGCTGCCGGGTAGAGGACAGTCTGACCGATTCCACTGTATGTACTGATATTACCACCAGCAGACATGGTTACCGGGTAGAACTGATATTACCAACAGCAGACATGGTTACCGGGTAGAACTGATATTACCACCAGCAGACATGGCTGGCGGGTAGAGCACAATCTGACAGATTCCACTACATGTACTGATATTACCAACAGCAGACATGACTGGCGGGTAGAACTGATATTACCACCAGCAAACATGGTTACCGGGTAGAACTGATATTACCACCAGCAAACATGGTTACCGGGTAGAACTGATATTACCACCAGCAAACATGGTTACCGGGTAGAACTGATATTACCACCAGCAGACATGGCTACCGGGTAGAACTGATTTTACCACCAGCAGACATGGTTACCGGGTAGAACTGATATTACCACCAGCAGACATGGTTACCGGGTAGAACTGATATTACCAGCAGCAGACATGGCTGGCGGGTAGAGCACAATCTGACAGATTCCACTACATGTACTGATATTACTAACAGCAGACATGACTGCGGGGTAGAACTGATATTACCACCAGCAGACATGGTTACCGGGTAGAACTGATATTACCAGCAGCAGACATGGTTACCGGGTAGAACTGATATTACCACCAGCAGACATGGCTACCGGGTAGAACTGATATTACCACCAGCAGACATGGCTGGCGGGTAGAGCACAATCTGACAGATTCCACTACATGTACTGATATTACCAACAGCAGACATGACTGGCGGGTAGAACTGATATTACCAACAGCAGACATGGCTGGCGGGTAGAACTGATATTACCACCAGCAAACATGGCTGGCGGGTAGAGCACAATCTGACAGATTACCCTACATGTACTGATATTACCAACAGCAGACATGGCTGGCGGGTAGAACTGATATTACCACCAGCAGACATGGCTACCGGGTAGAGGACAGTCTCACAGACTCCACAGTATGTACTGATATTACCATCAACAGACATGGCTGCCGGGTAGAGGACAGTCTGACCGATTCCACTGTATGTACTGATATTACCAACAGCAGACATGGTTACCGGGTAGAACTGATATTACCAACAGCAGACATGGCTACCGGGTAGAACTGATATTACCACTAGCAGACATGGCTGCCGGGTAGAGCACAATCTGACAGATTCCACTACATGTACTGATGTTACCAACAGCAGACATGACTGGCGGGTAGAACTGATATTACCACCAGCATACATGGTTACCGGGTAGAACTGATATTACCACCAGCAGACATGACTACCGGGTAGAACTGATGTTACCATCAGCAGACATGGCTACCGGGTAGAACTGATATTACCACCAGCAGACATGGTTACCGGGTAGAACTGATATTACCACCAGCAGACATGGCTGGCGGGTAGAGCACAATCTGACAGATCCCACTACATGTACTGATATTACTAACAGCAGACATGACTGCCGGGTAGAACTGATATTACCAACAGCAGACATGGTTACCGGGTAGAACTGATATTACCACCAGCAAACATGGTTACCGGGTAGAACTGATATTACCACCAGCAGACATGGCTGGCGGGTAGAGCACAATCTGACAGATGACACTACATGTACTGATATTACCAACAGCAGACATGACTGGCGGGTAGAACTGATATTACCACCAGCAGACATGGCTACCGGGTAGAACTGATATTACCACCAGCAGACATGGCTGGCGGGTAGAACTGATATTACCACCAGCAGACATGGCTGGCGGGTAGAGCACAATCTGACCAGACAATCCAGGGATCAACAGCATGAACATCAATCTACGCAATTGGGATACGATGACATGTGTCAACCAAGTCAGCCATCCTGACCACCCGATCCCGTAAGTCGCCTTGAACGACAAGCATGGGTTACTGAAGATCAATTCTAACCCGGACCTTCACGGGTTACATTAGAGAGAGCAATGAGCATGGGCCAGTGATTATGATAAAGACGGATGCCACAAAAGTGTCAAAACGTTCGCTATTACACCTAGACTAACAACTAGTCTCTGAAATGAAAATATTTTACAGAAAAAAGCTCATAGTAAAAAATATAAAATATAATGAAAAGGAGCCCTGAGACTTTATTCATGTTCAGACTGTGGAAATCTAGACTTGCTACATTTTCTAGACTTGTGAGGGTTTTCTTGGATATATTTGCTTCAGGGTCTGTATGACAGACTACCTTTACGGCTAGAATCGTCCCGATCTGTTGATAGTCATAGCGGAAATCACACAATATACTTCTTTTAGCAGATATGTCTTGCCATTATTGGAAGGGTTGTGTTGCTTTTCTTCAGACTCCTGAAGATCACTTTCGCGTTTAGACCGTGTAGCATTGTAAGCATCTTCATTCGTTTTGGTTAATTTTATCCCGAAAACATCTTACCGGGTTTTTTCACCTGTGTCTGATTCATAAGACAAACACGATCATATCCATCCTCCCTTTCAGCATATTCCAAAGATTGCCATGGAAACCCGACAAAGAACGTTTCTGCTGCTTGTGGGTGTTGTCGTGGTAACACTTGCATACAAGTTGTGGCCGTACAGGTAAACAGAGGATGTGTGTTTTTGCAAATTGAATGTTACATTCTGTTTCACTCTGTCACCACACAAACTGACTGTTTCAATCTGTCACAACACAAACTGCCTGTTTCACTCTGTCAAAACACAAACTGTCTGTTTCACTCTGTCACAACACAAACTGATTGTTTCACTCTGTCACAACACAAACTGTCTGCTTCAATCTGTCACCACACAAACTGACTGTTTCGCCCTGTCACAACACAAACCGCCTGTTTCACTCTGTCACAACAGAAACTGTCTGTTTCACTCTGTCACAACACAAACTGCCTGTTTCACTCTGCCACAACGCACACTGTTTGTTTCACTCTGTCACAGCACAAAGTGCCTCTTTCACTCTGTGAAAACACAAACTGCCCGTTTCACTCTGTCACAACACAAACCCTCTGTTTCACTCTGTTACAACTCAAACTGTCTGTTTCACTCTGTCAAAACACAAACTGCCCGTTTCACTTTGTCACAACACAAACTGTTTGTTTAAGTCTGTCACAACACAAACTGTCTGTTTCACTCTGTCACAACACAAACTGCCTGTTTCACTCTTGTCACAACACAAATCACCTGATTCCGTTTGTGGTAACACAAATTGTATGTCTGACTTTCTCTAAGGGAGAATGGATTTGGCTTCGCCTATCACCTCACTGCTGCACAGAGACAAGAACTCTCTTGGAAGACAAGTGAACATCCGGACAGAAGGGTTTCCTTTAATGGGAGTAAGTTGATGGATGAACCAAGCGAAAGCCTGATCCCCAGCTCTAGAGAGAACAGCTCATCCCAGGGTAACAAATGTAACCAACAACCACAACAACAACAACATCGACAACAACAACAGCACAAGCAACACCAGTCCAGGTATGCAACTCGTAGTTCCTCCAGAACACAACATTGATATGGTTTAGGCCGGGCCGAAAACACCAATAAACATTCTACAGTATATCATTTGGAACACAACACTGATATACCTCAGGACACCCCAAATTAAGATCAAGACATTCATTTTATATTTTGGAACACATCAGATATCACACATCAGCTCTGATTTTATTAGATACCTGCATAATTTTGATATTATTCATTCATTCTTCATTCTTCTTTTATTTCGGTTTGTAGGCCATCGGCCCATGTACAATACATTCAAAAACAGAGTACATTTTCGTGGAATAGGAGCAACTGTACAAAGTAATTCAATTAAATGGCTAATGTTGTAACATTTTTCTATAAGCAAGAGCTTCTGATGTAATTAGAACAATTTACAAGGCTATATCTACAATTACTAGTTAATATATTATGATAATTAGCGACTACATTTAACTGCCTATGTACAGGAACATAGCTATCTCTAATTACATTGTAAGCAGTACACTCAAACAAAAAATGTATAACATTTTCATTCACCCCATCTTCACACATACTACAATACGTATTGACATTCGCACCTCTTATACATGTATTACACCGTGAAGGGAGGGAATTTAATCTGAGAAGGTAAATGTTTCTTCTAACAGTTACTTGGTTGTTGAAATTTACATAATATTCAACATTTAAAAGTGACTTAATTTCTTTAAAGTACATCAAATGAGAAGATTAATTTATATTACCAAAAATATGCTGTTTATCACAATCAATTTGTCCATTCTTAAAACTATAATAAACTGAGAAATATCACCAACATCCTGACTGTACCAAAGAAAACAAAACCCATAGGAACTTAACAAATATTTAACAGAAGAAGCCCACGTTACTCTACCAGCTAAATCTAATTTCCTCAGGAGTAAATAAGACTGTTTTGGATAACGATCCTCCGACATCCTCAATAATATACACCAATAACTTATACATCTGACATGATAATCAACATACATATTTAACCTACAGCAATCTGCTAAAACTCCATTACTAGAAACCTGCTTACATACACCAAGAACATATTTGCAAAAGTTAATGTGAAAGATTTCAACCGATTTCCTCTCCTCGAACCCCAAGATTTCAGACCCATATAATAACACAGGTTTAACCTTACTATCAAACAACTTGAACATTAACTTCACAGGTTAGCCAAAATATTGTAATAGATCCTGTACAAGATATTTTAGACAAGTCAGTCGAGAGTGCTTTTACATGTATTGATACTAGCATTTACTTTATTTTAGACGCCCTTTGTCTCGCAGGATCAGATATGAAAAGAAAGTGTGGAATTATGAAAAATGATTTTATCATTGGTATGATGATGAATGTAGAAAACTTGAAACTGGACGCTGCAAATCCTTGGACAAGTTTAGAAAACGTAAAGATAAAGCATCATTGGAACAATATAATAAATCAAGAAATTAATAAATACAATGTCTTTTGCAGGCACAAACGCACTGCACATTAGAAAGAGAAACAGAATAAAATATACTAACCATCAAAAGTTTAGACTCACTAGTGTAAATGTAGCCACTTACTTCAGTCAACTGTTCTAAACTAGATTTTGCAAAATATTCCATACTGTTTAAAGGTACTGTTTACACATGAACTGATGTATTGTAAAACAAATTCGTGGCGTTGAAAAGATTATTGTCATGAGTTCAATAACTGATGAAACTCAGTGAAATTCATCGAATTCTTAACAAAACTTTACACCAAAACGCAGCTGTTCACATGCACGTTATTTGCACATGTTTTTCAGCAATTTGATGCATGATCCTCATGCAATTCATCTGCATAAAGTTTGCATTTGGTTCACCCAAATTAGTGGAAAAATTCATCTTCGATGTAACCACATACATATAATCTGTTTGATTGGCATTTTAGAAGCTGATGGATAATAGAAAAAGTATGATGTTTTATGGATAACAACGTCTTTATTTATTATACTGCGACGTTTCGGTATAGCTTCGTATACCGTTGTCAAGCAAGAGTAAAGTAATACAGCACAGAACCGACTTATATATATACATGAAAAGGGATTAAGTAAGACAACATGGTGGAGTACATCAAAGGGATTAACAACAACAATGGAATAAGTAATAATACAATAACAATGGGAGGAAGCCAATGTTGAGGAGGCGGAACAAGATATACATAGCAAATGGGATTAATTAGCAAAGATGGCTAGAGTGCTCTGTTCTGTTGTTTTTATCAGTTCATTGTAGGCGGATGGAATGAGGTATCCTTGGTCTCTGTTGATTGAGGGTTTGTGTCGGCGGATTTGAACTGCTTCTGCCAGTTTTCTTTTGGGGAAGTCCTGGAGGTTGTGTTTTTATAATAATATTTCTACAT
Organism: Haliotis rubra; assembly: GCF_003918875.1. NCBI lineage: Eukaryota > Metazoa > Mollusca > Gastropoda > Lepetellida > Haliotidae > Haliotis > Haliotis rubra. The sequence goes on along the minus strand of NW_025766171.1, from coordinate 26,733 downwards.
TGTCCCATTCAATGTTGTGATTAGGACAGATGATTATGTGTTCTGAGATAGCTGATTTACGGTCTGATTTCTTGGTTGGTGCTAGGCGTTCTTTAATTCTGAGGTTTATGGGACAGGAGGTTTCATAATGACCCAAACAGTTACCTTACAAAAGTAATTCATGACTCTCCAATACCAGAGAAGAGATTTAAGATAGCATAAACAACCTTCAGCTCAACAAATCTCCAGGAATAGATGATTTAATTCCAGAATTTTTCAAATATTCTGCTAACCTTCTACTGCTTTGAGTTAATTTTCATCTGATATTAGAAAGAGGGTAATTTCCTACATAGTGGCCTGTTGGGATGATAGTTTCTTTACACAAGCAAGGCAATTTGAACAATGTTGATATACTACAGGAGAATCACGTTGCATATTTAGTAAGGTTTGAAACGGGGAGTTTGTGTTGTGACAGATTGAAACGAGCAATTTGTGCTGTCACAGATTGAAACATACAGTTTGTGTAATGACAGAATGGAACAGGCGATTTGTGCTCTGAAAGGGTGGAACAGGCAGTTTGTGTTGTGATAGCGTGAGAACACAAATTGCTTGTTTCACTCTGTCACAACACAAATTAACTGTTTCACTCTGTCACAACACAAACCGACTGTTTCACTCTGTCACAACACAAACTGCCTGTTTCACTCTGTTACAACACAACTGCCTGTTTGACTCGGCCGGAACACAACTTAACTGTTTCACACTGTCACAACACAATTTACCTGTTTCAATCTGTCACAACACAAATTGCCTATTTCAATCTGTCATAACACAAATTGCTTGTTTCACTCTGTCAAAACACAAATTGCCTGTTTCACTCTGTCAAGACACAAATTGCCTGTTTTAATCTGTCATAATACAAATTGCCTGTTTCACTCTGTCACAACACAAAGTGTTGTGCTCTCTGATAATGATGCGCAAGGACTGTGACAAAACACATCCAAACACAGGGACGTTCACTGGGTTACATACATGCATGCAAGATCCCTTACACTGGACTTTGGCCTCCTCTTTTCCATTGTTCAGCTCTGTTGGTAGCTCTATTTTGTTGGGGCGGTGGGGTAGCCTAGTGGATAAGCGTTCGCGCTTCACGCCGAAGACCCGGGTTCGCTTCCCCACATGGGTACAATGTGTGAAGCCCATTTCTGGTGTCCCCTTGCCGTGATATTGCTGGAATATTGCTAAAAGCAGCTTAAAACTTAAGTCACTCACTCACTCTCTTTTCTTAGTGGTGTGTGTGTGTGTGTGCTTGGCAGTTCCATCTCAGAAAAGTGATCATCATTCAAACTTGTGTGAAATGTTTTGTTGATGAGATTGTTTGTGAGTAATAATTATACTAAGACAACCTGTTGTATTGTTGGTTTCAGTGTATTGAATGAAGTAACAAGCCTCCACGCTTCAGGATCCATGTCACGTATATCGTTGGTTGGTGTAAACAGGACGTATCAGCTTAATGAAACGGTCAAGGTGAACATTGTTCTATTCGATCACTGGAAGAGACCAAAAACATGTGGTGGTGATATGTTAGTCGTGTGGATGAAAGATCCGCAACATGGCGCTGCTTCCGCCGGAAGTGTTATCGACAATGGAAATGGAACGTATACTGGAGTTCTGCGCACCATGTGGACAGGAAGAGCCATAATTCGGGCTGCCATGATTTCATCAAGAGAAAGAATGGACCATATAGATATTTCATTCCAGAATGGATATTTTGGGAAACAAATTGAATGCACATTCAGATCAAATACTTCAACTGAGATTACAAGCGGTCACATGGAAGTGAAATACATGAAAATACGTCCCTTTTGTAATCTGACTGCCGACTATTTCGGCATCCCATTCTATTGTGGGAAGCCAAAGACCAAAGGGATTGGGTGCCGAGACTGGACTGAAACTTCTTTACCTCACAAGCATATGACCTTTGGGGCCGGCACGAGATGGTTTGCAGCGTAAGTATTCTCTCACCCGATCTTTAACTCGACACTCCGTGTACAGTTTGGTTGTCGGAACGTATTATCAACCTTGGAATAACAAAATAACGTTTTTAGCCCTATTTTCATGTTTTCCGGGCACCAATAGCATTTTTGGCAGTGTGACTTTAAACAGGGAGCAATCATATACATAATCCTTTTGACAGATGCCAGAGTATATAGTAATTGTAATATTCACAAGCACGTTAAAGTTCGGCCTTTATAGATACTCTGTCTGGTGCTTGGCTTGGATTGTTTGTTTGGTTGTTGTTTAACACCGCACTCAGCAATGTTCCTGCTATATGCCGGAGGTCTGTAAATAATCGAGTCTGGACCAGACAATCCAGTGATCAACAACATGAGCATCGATCTACACATTTGCGATACGATGACATGTGTCAACCAAGTCAGTGAGTCGGACCACTCGATCCCGTTAGTCGCCTCTTACGACAAGCATGGGTTGCTGAAGATCAATTCTAACCCGGATCTTCACGGGTTTGAGATGGTGGGTGTGACAGGAGGTTAAGAGTGTGCTTGAGTGTGTGGTTGAGTGTGTGGTTGTGTATGTGGTTGAGTGTGTGGTTGAGAGTGTGGTTGTGTGTTTGGTTGAGTGAGTGGCTGAGTGTGTGGCTGAGTGTGTGGTTGAGTGTGTGGCTGTGTGTGTGGTTGAGAGTGTGGTTGGGGTGAGGTTGAGTGTATGGTTGAGTGTGTGGTTGAGAGTGAGGTTGAGTGTGAGGTTGAGTGTGAGGTTGAGTGTGTGATTGAGTGTGTGGTTGAGTGTGTGGTTGAGTTTGTGGTTGTGTGTGGTTGAGTGTGAGGTTGAGTGTGTGGTTGAGTCTGTGATTGAGTGTGAGGTTGAATGTGTGGTTGAGTGTGAGGTTGAGTGTGTGGTTGAGTGTGAGGTTGGGTGTGTGGTTGAGTGTGGTTGAGTTTGTGGTTGTGTGGGTGGTTGAGTGTGAGGTTGAGTGGGTTGTTGTGTGTGTGGTTGAGTGTGTGGTTGAGTGTGTGATTGAGTGTGTGGTTGAGTGTGTAATTGAGTGTGTGGTTGAGCGTGAGGTTGAGTGTGTGGTTGAGTGTGTGGTTGAGTTTGTGGTTGAGTGTGAGGTTGAGTGTGTGTTTGAGTGTGTGGTTGAGTGTGTGGTTGAGTGTGTGTGTGGTTGAGTGTGTGGTTGAGTGTGTAGTTGAGTGTGTGGTTGAGCGTGAGGTTGAGTGTGTGGTTGAGTGTGTGGTTGAGTGTGTGGTTGAGTGTGTGGTTGAGTGTGTGGTAGAGGTTGAGTGTGCAGTTGAGTGCGTGGTTGAGTGTGGGGTTGAGTGTGTAGTTGAGTGTGTGGTTGAGTGTGTGGTTGAGTGTGTGGTTGAGTGTACGGTTGAGTGTGTGGTAGAGGTTGAGTGTGCAGTTGAGTGCGTGGTTGAGTGTGTGGTTGAGTGTGTGGTTGAGTGTGTGGTTGAGTGTGTAGTTGAGTGTGTGGTTGAGCGTGAGGTTGAGTGTGTGGTTGAGTGTGTGGTTGAGTTTGTGGTTGAGTGTGAGGTTGAGTGTGTTTGAGTGTGGTTGAGTGTGTGGTTGAGTGTGTGGTTGAGTGTGTGGTTGAGTGTGAGGTTGAGTGTGAGGTGTGGGTGTGTTCTTGAGTGTGGTTGATTTTGTGGTTGTGTGGGTGGTTGAGTGTGAGGTTGAGTGGGTTGTTGTGTGTGTGGTTGAGTGTGTGGTTGAGTGTGTGATTGAGTGTGTGGTTGAGTGTGTGGTTGAGTGTGTGGTTGAGTGTGTGTGTGTGGTTGAGCGTGAGGAGTTGAGTGTGTGGTTGAGTGTGTGGTTGAGTTTGTGGTATGTATGAGTGTGAGGTTGAGTGTGTGTTTGAATGTGTGAGTGTGGTTGAGTGTGTGGTTGAGAGTGTGTGGTTGAGTGTGTGGTTGAGTGTGTAGTTGAGTGTGTGTGGTTGAGCGTGAGAGTTGAGTGTGTGTTTGAGTGTGTGGTTGAGTGTGTGGTTGAGTGTGTGGTTGAGTGTGTGGTTGAGTGTGTAGTTGAGTGTGTGGTTGAGCGTGAGGTTAGTTGAGTGTGTGGTTGAGTGTGTGGTTGGAGTGTGTGGTTGAGTGTGTGTGGTTGAGAGTGTGTGGTAGAGGTGTGTGAGTGTGTGGTTGAGTGCGTGGTTGAGTGTAGGAGTTGAGTGTGTAGTTGAGTGTGTGGTTGAGTGTGTGGTTGTGTGTGTGTGTGAGTGTACAGTTGAGTGTGTGGTTTAGAGTATGAGTGTGCAGTTGAGTGCATGTGGTTGAAGTGTGTAGGAGTTGTGTGTAGTTGAGTGTGTGGATAGTTGGAGTGTGTGGTTGAGTGTGTGTGGCTGAGTGTACAGTTGAAGTGTGTGGTAGAGAGTTGAGTGTGATAGTTGAAGTGTGTGGTTGAGTTGTGTGGTTGAAGTGTGTGTGTTGAGTGGATAGTAGTTGAAGTGTGTAGTTTAGTGTGTGGTTGAGCGTGAGAGTTGAGTGTGTGGTTGAAGTGTGTGTAGTTGAGTTTGTGGTTGAAGTGTGAGAGTTGAGTGTGTGTTTAGAAGTGTGTAGTTGAGTGTGTGGTTGAGTGTGTGGTTGAAGTGTGTGGTTGAAGTGTGAGTTGAGTGTGAGTTGGAGTGTGTTGTTGAAGTGTGTGAAGTTGAGTTTGTGGTTGTGTAGGTAGTTGAAGTGTGAGTTGAGAGTAGGTAGTTGTGTGTGGTTGAGAGTGTGTGGTTGAAGTGTGTGATTGAAGTGTGCCATTGAAGTATGTGGTGAAGTGTTGAAGTGTGCAGTGAAGTGTTGAGAGTGTGCAGTTGAAGTGTGCAGTTGAAGTGTGTGGTTGAAGTGTGTGAATTTGTGTGGGTAGTTGAAGTGTGTGGTTGAGAGTGTGAGGTTGAGTGTGTGATTGAGTGTGTGGTTGAGTGTGAGAGTTGAGTGTGTGGTTGAAGTGTGTGTGGTAGAAGTGTGTTGCTGAGAGTGTGAGAGTTGAGATTTGTGGATGAGAGTGTGGTTGAGGTGTGAGAGTTGAAGTGTGAGGTTAAGTGTGTAGTTGAAATTGAGGGTGAGGTTGAGTGTGAGTTAGGTGTGTTGTTAAAAGTGTGGGTGAGTTTGTGGTTGTGTGTGTTTTAGAGTGTGTGATTGTGTGTGTGGTTGAAGTGTGTGGTTGAGAGTGCATGATTGAAGTGTGTCATTAGTATGTGATTTGAAGTATTGAAGTGTGCAGTTGAGAGTGTATGGTTGAGTGTGTGGTTGAGAGTGAGAGTTGAGTGTGAGAGTTAGGTGTATTGTTGAAGTGTGGTTGAAGTTTGTGGTTGTGTAGGGTAGTTGAGAAGTAGAGAGTTGAGTGGGTAGTTGTGTGTGTAGTTGAGTGTGTGGTTAGTGTGTGGTTAGAGTGTGTTCTTGAGAGTGTGGTTGATTTTGTGGTTGTGTGGGTATTGAAGTGTGAGTTGAAGTAGGTTATTGTGTGTGTGGTTGAGTGTGTGGTTGAGTGTGTGATTGAAGTGTGTGGTTGAGTGTGTGGTTGAAGTGTGTGTTGAGAGTGTGTGGTTGAGCGTGAGGTTGAAGTGTGTGGTTGAGTGTGTGGTTGAGTTTGTGGTTGAGAGTGTGAGGTTGAGTGTGTGTTTGAGTGATTGTGTGTGGTTGAAGTGTGTGGTTGAGTGTGTGTGGTTGAGTATGTGGTTGAGTGTGTAGTTGAGTGTGTGGTTGAGTGTGTGTAGAGTTGAGAGTGTGTGGTTGAGTGTGTGGTTGAGTGTGTGGTTGAGTGTGTGGTTGAGTGTGTGGTAGTGAGGTTGAGAGTGTGTAAGTTGGTTGAGTGTGTGGTTGGAAGTGTGTGGGTTGAAGTGTGTGTAGTTAGTGTGTGGTTGAGTGTGTAGTGGTTGAGTGTGGTTAGAGTGTGTAGTTGAGTGTGTGTAGTTGAAGTGTGTGGTTGAGTGTGTGGTAGAGGTTGAGTGTGCAGTTGAAGTGCATAGTTAGTTGGGGAGAGTGGGAGTTGGAAGTGTATGTGGTTAGTGCATGTGAAGTTGAAGTGTGAGTGGTGAGAGTGTGTGTGAGTTGAGAGTGTACAGTTGAGAGTGTGTAAGGTAGAGGGATTGAACATGTATGCAGTTGAAGGTGCGTTTGTTGAAAGTATGTGGTTGGTTGTGAATTTGAAGTGTGTGGTTGAGTAATGTAGTGTAGAGTGTGTGGTTGAGTATGAGGTTGAAGTGTGTGATCAAGTTGAGTGTGTGGTTGAGTTTGTGGTTGAGTGTAGAGAGTTGGAGTGTGTTTGAGAGTGTGTGAAGTTGAGAGTGTGTAGTTGAAGTGTGTGGTTGGAGTGTGAGGTAGTTGAGTGTGAAGTGTGAGGTGTGGAGTGTGTTGTTAGTAGGCAATGGTTGATTTTGTGAGTTGTGTGGGAGTTGAGTGTGAGAGTTGAGTGGTAGTAGCGAGAGTTGAGTGGGTAGAAGTGAGAGTTGAGTGGTAGAAATGAGAATTGGGTGGTAGATGTGAGAGTTGAGTGGGTAAAAGGGAGAGTTGAGTGGTAGATGTGAGAATTGAGTGCTAGAAGGAGAGAGATGATTGGTAGAAGTGAGAGTTGTGTGGTAGAAGGGAGAAATGAGTGGTAGAAGTGCGGAGTTAAGTGGTAGATGTGAGAGATCAGTGGTAGAAGGGAGAGATGAGTGGTAGAAGTGAGAGTTGAGTGGTAGAGATGAGATCAGTGATAGAAGAGAGTTGAGTGGTGAAGGAAGAGATGAGCGGTAGAAGGGAGAGATGAGTGGTAGATATGATAATTGGGTAGAAGTGAGAGTTGAGTGGCAGAAATGAGAGCTGGAGTGGTAGATGTGAGGGTTGAGTGGCAGAATGGAGAATTGGAGTGGTAGATGGGAGAGTTGAGTGGTAGAAGGAAGAGTTGAGAGTGGTAGAAGAGAGCTGAGTGGTAGAAGAGACAGTTGAGTGGTTAAGGGGTAGATGAAATGCCATGTACGTTGTAACAGCGGTAGTAGATCATGTTTATCCTAGGTTTCTGTGAACAAGGTAATCGAAGCGCCCGTTGTGACTTTTCACCAGTGATAAAGATGGGTGTCCTGCATCAGTCACTGCGATAGATCGCCATTCGGGTGCAGAGCTAGTGTATCTACGTTCAACACACACACCTGATTCTGTGTTATCACATTTCCAGCTAATTGTGCGTTGTACAAACTTTTCATCAAGGACAGTTCATTCATGAGTTACTTCACCTTCTTGTAATATCCCATGACAAACATGATGGTTTGTACACATGACGAAAATGAAGACTCGGTAATCGACTGACAGAGTGAGTGAGTGAGTTTGGATTTACGCCGCTTTTAGCAATATTCCAATATCACGGCGGGGGACACCAGAAATGAGCTTCACACAATGTACCCATGTGGGGAATCGAACCCGGGTCTTCGGCGTGACGAGCGAACGCTTTAACCACTAGGCTACCCTACCGCCCCTCGACTGACAGAGATCTCCGAGCTTTGTATCATACAGCTGATTATATACTGAACGTAACTATAAAAGGAACACAGAAAATTCAATCGTTCCTTTAATATTGTCCAGGTTTCATCACCAGCTTTGAATAGCTCTGTGGGAGGAGTTCGGAGAAATAAATATAGGAACACTGCCCTGAAGTGGCGTTCCCTTGTTTGTTTCCCTCAGTATATATAGTTACAACAGGCGTGTATTATGTTCAGGGCCGACGCCAAAGTTGCCTGACAAGTTCAGTGCCCGGGTGGAGTGCAACATCCTCAACAAAAACTCCACGACGGACGTGGAGGAATGGTACGACCAGGTCGGCAACAGGGGGGCCGCCCAGCAGTATCAGTTTGGCATCAAGGCCGACGTCATCTACGACTACACGACTCAAGAATACATCATGGTGGTGGAGGCCATCGGTAAGCTGGTAGGATCATTGATCGAGGGAAACATGGTAGTATGTCGGTAGGATAGTGTAGTAGTAGTGTTTTGGGCCTTGAAGTACATGCTGCTATTGGTGCACTTGAGACAAGGGAGACTCACGTTCAGGCATTGAACCCTGACATACGTGACTAGTTATAGTACCCACAAAAAGTTTAGACTCACTTAAAGCACTCACTATGTGTGTGTGTGTATATATATATATATGGTTACATGGAAGATGAATTTCTCCACTAACTTGGGGAGAACCAACTGCAAACCTTATGTAGATGAATTGCACGAGGATCATGCATCAAATTGCTGTAAAGCATGTGCAAATATCATGCTTGTGAACAGCTGCGTTTTGGTGTAGAGGTTTGCTACTAATTCGTCAATTTTCACCGAGTTTCATCATTTATTGAACTCATGACAATAACATTTTCCAAGTTACAAATTTGTTTTACAATACATCAGTTCATGTGTAAACAGTTCCTTTAAACAGTATGGAAAAAAATGCAACATTTATTTTAGAACAGTTGACTTAAGTAAATGGTTACATTTACACTAGTGAGTCCACTCTCCTACCCAGAGAGTTCCAGCATAGTACCTCTGCCACAGGCCAGAAAAATGTGACGATTTGTCACATCTTGCACCGTCCATTAAATATGATGTACATATGTCTTTTACTCTTTTATTTTTGACGAGTCTACACCTCTAACTAAACATCTTTAATAGAATGGTTTAGTTTCACTGAGAAAATATCCAAAAACATGTAACACTATTTCCCGATTTGCGTAGCGATCCCTTTGTTTACATAGGTTGTAATGGCTCCACGTGCTGTCATCGAAGCCGACGGAGAGCAAACGATGCAGCCAGTTTGATAGCTAAATATGTACTCGTCATAGACCTTAACTGTCGCAGTTGTGGAAGAATATATATGTAACAATGTAAAACATTATGAAGAGAGCGGCGAAAAGCTCTCGTGAGTCCAGTCTCTTCTTATTATGAATATGCGCGTTTGATTACAAAGAGAGAAAGTCCGGTCACGTGATATGCAAATTAGCCTGTAAGGTAATGTTATGTTAAGTCATCGCTGTGCCGGAGTGTGTAGTGAGTCTAAACTTTTGATGGGGAGTATGGTTTCGTGGGGAAACATCATTATGCTGCTATGGTTTCAAAGTTGGGATGATTCAAGGGAGCCGAATATGTTAAGTCTCAGCATTAAACAACTGTAAAAACATAATTACTCATAAACTGTGTGTAATTTATTTGACATAACTGATATTGTTAGAAACTAATATCGTTAACTGACTGTATATAAAATTGTTTGCAATGCTGTACTCGGTCTAAGGGAGGTAATGCGCTGCTCTGTTCTGTCGAATTACACTGACGTGGCTTGTTTTGGAGTGTTGTGATACGGGCACATGAAAGGCGTTCGATAGACTCAGGTCTACAAGACGTGGCTAGCGGACATTAATTATTATAGGATATTTATATAGCGCACATATCCAGGCAACTAGTGCATGCTCAAGGCTCTAATAGGTGATACACGATATGATAGCCAGGCAGTTTCGCCCCTTATTCGTTCCAGGATGCGCTGAACGTTGATTCAGTGCCGATATTAGGTACACGATACATTGCATGTGTCCTCTTCATTGTGGGTCACCAGCTTTATGAGTGCTACAGTTAACGGGATCGGGTAGTCAGTTGACTTGACTTGGCTTGTCAGATGATGCAGGTCGTTGTATTACAATTGTGTAGGTCGATTTTCATGATGTCTGTCACTGGATTGTCTGGTCCATTTGGAGACTATCACCCTGTTGTTAGAATATTGCTACGTTCAACAACAAAGAAACAACATCAGCAACAACAACAACTTGACTTGTCTTCCTGTCGCAGATGGCACGATCGCAGGATGTGTTGTCCAGCCTCTCTCACAGACCAGTAACCAGTACCTGTTCGGGGTGACGAAAAGTCCGAATGGGTCTGAGAGCATTTATTCGGTTGGAGGGGCGATGAGGTTCGGGAGGACTCTGAAAGAAACGTATTTGGGAGTGAAGAGCGTTAGGGGGATGCTGGTGGACCAGTTTCAGTCCTGTGCTTATCTGGATGACTTCAAAGCCTCCGTCAAAATCCTCTGGTCTTTTACAGGTGAGAAAACAGAGCTGGAGTGAGTGAGTGAGTGACGTGAGTCAGCTGCCTGTCGCGAAAATAATATATATGACTGTGAAAATGTGTGAATACTTTAGAATTTTGCTTAGTGCAGACTGGCTGAGAGGTTTGAGGGAACTGTCCATGGTCTATACCATAAACAAATTCAGCAGACAAACAACGTGGTCATTGGAGGACTTCAGTCTCGCAAGCAGTGTGAGCCATTTAAGCTTCTCTTTCCCATGAGGGGCGGTATCATAACCTAATGGTTAAAGCGTTCGCTCGTCACGCCCAAGACAGAGGTATGATTCCCCACATGGGTACAATGTGTGAAGCCCATTTCGGGTGTCCCCCGCCGTGATATCGCCGGAATATTGCTGAAACGACGTGAAACCAAACTCACTCACGTTACTCTGTACTGGCAACCGGTGTGAACCATATATGTTTCTTTAAACTTTTTATCTCTTTACGTCGCAGCTAAGAACTCTTGGAACACGGCTATAGCCGTGAACCAGGTTCCCGTCCGCTGTGAGATCCAGGGCAAGAAGACGGTGAACGGCTCGCACAGCTATCTCTTCCACCACATCTATGAATTCACAGACTTTCAGACCAGTGTCTCGGATGACAAGTTCGAGGTTCGTATCTGGCTTTTTCATTAAAATCCAATCGACAGTTAGAAATTTGTGTCCTATTGCTCGAGCAAGATTGTATCTGATTAGCTTAAGTTGACTTATTCTTTGTGATTTCATTCGTCTGTCCAAGATTGTGAAGGTGACATGGAGATTTAGACCTTTGTTTACCGGAAGCGGATTCTACAATCTTATTTTCATGACATAGCTGTCCTATTTCGCCATTAAGTTACAAATTTCTGTCACTGTCTAAAGACGATTTAATTTTACACTGAAATGAGAACCGAATATTTAGCATGCCCATGAAAAAATGCATATAAATTAGAGAAAGTGGTTGCCTTCTTGTGCTTCTGGAATCATGTGTCTTAAAACAAAGCTACCACTCACTCACTCATTCAAACCAGCCCACCCACTCACTCACTCACTCTACGCATATTCCCTCGTCTACAGATCACCGACTAAAGACGATTTAATTTTCTCAGGAAGAAATATCGAACTTTCAGCATGCTCATGAAAAAAATACTCGTGATTTCCTTCCTTGTGTATCTTACAATACAGAGCTAACTCACCCAGTCACTCACTCACTCACTCAACCCACCGACTCATTCACTCACTCATTCACCCACTTCCATAAACGTTACTCAGGCTTTACGTATCTTGCCCCGTCTACAGATCCCTAAAGGAGCATACTGCCCAAACCGCAAGAATACAAAGCCGTTGCCTACTTTGAACGATTTCTTCCACTATTACTCCGAGATAGTCATCCCCGAGGAGAAGACTATAGGCTTTATCAAGGTGAGAGGTGTTTAAACGTTATTTGAACATGATTCAAATCCCAATTCGTTGTTCATGCTGTGAGTATAACAATATTCATGAGATGTCACGACTAGCCCGCATGGTGTAGGAGGAAATCCTGAATTAATGCAGGGTCACTATCCACAAAGTGTTCGCAGCGCTACGTCATTATAGAGTTACGACAGGTCGTAATGTTACGAACGCTTGGTGGATCGGGACCCAGGTATATAACAGAGGTGGAATTGGGTTTAACGTCGCGCTGGAGAATATTTCGCTCATATGACGACGTACATGCGTGTGTATGTGTGTATGTGTATGTGCGGCTGCTTGTACTAGCCCAGACTGAAGCTGGTTTTATAGTGCTAGCCCACTGAGATACCATGCCGCAGTGAAGCATGAATACCCCACTCAGACACATTATACTGACTCCGAGCCGATCAGTCCTTGTTGTACCCATTAATGCCGAGCGCCAGGCAGGGACCAACAAGTACCATATTTTAACGTCTTTTGGTATGACGCGGTCGGGGATCGAACCCGCGACCTTCCGCTCTCCGGGCGGACGCTCTAACCACTATACCACGGAGGCGGTCGGTATATAACAGAACTGACAAAACTAGAAATATAAACAGATTGAGCAGCGCAGCTTGACCAGGTACAATTACTGCTAGCAAATGACATCGAATACAAGGTTATGTGTGGTTAGTGGTTAACAGGATACATGGCTGAGAATGGGACGATCCTATCTACGTTTATAAGGGGTGCCTTAGTTATTCGCAAGGATAACAGACAAAATATGCCATCAGTATATGAGATATTAACCAACGTGTTTTGGCATAAAGGAGACGACAACAACGACACTTTAGGCCAGCTGTTAGTCAACCCAAACCAGTCACGTAGTGAATCAGAAGAAAATATGCTTTTTCAGGGTGACAAACCAAAAACGATGCGCCCCTTTCAGGACACTGAAATATTATATAACATAGGTTTCTATGACTGTCTTCACAGGAGAGTTACGACTACACTATCAACCTTGTGAGCTACCAGTACTATCCCCCGGCCCACTCCCCATACGGCACCGACGTCTTAGTAGAGGTGCACGACTACAACACAGGTGAGCTACCAGTACTATCCCCCGGCCCACTCCCCATACGGCACCGACGTCTTAGTAGAGGTGCACGACTACAACACAGGTGAGCTACCAGTACTTCCCACCGGTCCACCCCTCATACGGCACCGACGTCCTCGAAGTAGGTGCACGAGTACAAAACAGGCTACCTGAAATACCCTCCCGCCCAGTTGATCTGTTCAGGCAGTATAATTTTTATGTTTGCAGAACACATACACAGCTTGAATGTGATTATAGAGTATTTTTCGTGTGTGTTTTACACCGCACTCAGAAATATTCCATCTATAAGGCGGCGGTTTGTAAATAATCGAGTCAGAACCAGACAATAGAGTGATCAACAGCATGAGCATTGATCTATGCAGTTGGAATACGATGACATGTGTCAACCAAGTCAGCGAGCTTGACCACCCAATTCCGTTAGTCGCCTCTTACAGCAAGTATTGGTTGCTGAAGACTATTTCTTCACGGGTCCTATGGAAAGTGGCATTGCTGTAAAGCTCAATTATTTTTGTGGATTAACAGCCTTGGGAGCGTACAGTGATGTTGATGCTACAGACAATGTAAAGTGAGTCAGCTGATGAGATGCTAGTCTATTTTCCGTTCCAGGTGTAGCATATATATCAGATCCTATGTTGGGCAACTGTTCTGCGAGACCTATAGAGGCTACGAGTTTGGACGCACGCGTCATAAACGGCAACAACGTCCGCATCAGAACATCGCAGGAATTCTTCAACTTCAACAATGCAAGCTACCACTACGTCGGAGAGGTGAGTGAGTGCGTGAGTGAGTGAGTGGGATGCGTCTGTTGCCTTTGTTTGTCACTAACTCGGAGATAAATACAAATCAGAGAAAATGGTGTTGAGCGGAAACATTCTCTCTCCAAAATGCATTTAAAAATAGCAAAATTCTTTCCTCTCCTCGTCCAAAGATGTTTCGAATGCATGAAACGTTTGAATATTCTGGGAATATTATACATGTATTTACCTTGCTTTTTAATTGTTTGTCTCATAAAGATGCTGTGTTACATTTAATAAAATAGAGCCATAATTCAATAACATAAAGCCCTTATTTAATTAAATAGACCCCCTATTTAATTATATTGAGCCTTATTTTAATGAAAGAGACACTTCTCTGGTCCAGGTGTTGACGGACCTAGGATGACAGCCGCGTGCAAATCTGTGATTCAAAGCCGCGAAGAATATATGCTTTCCCATTGCTCTAAGATATAAGTTGGCTGGTTGGCTGGTAACTTAACGTCGCACTCAGCAATATTACTGCTATATGGCGGCGGTCTGTAACTATTCTGGACCAGAGAATCCGGTGATCAACAGCATGAGCATCGATCTACCCAATTGGGATACGATGACATGTGTCAAGCAAGTCAGCGAGTCTGACCACCCGGTCCCGTTAGTCGCCTCTTACGACAATCTTGGGTAGCTGAAGATCAATTCTAACCCGGATCTTCACGGGTGCCCAGAATATTAGAAAACGGTGTTTGTCCACTGTGTGTATATTAGAAAACGTTGATCCGATTGTGTGTCTACTGTGTTCTACCAGGATAAGTCATTGTCCGCAGCGACAGTGCGTGATCATGTGACGTGGACAGCCCCAAGTGACATGACTGGCCGGCTGGGGTCACCGGGTCAACCCACGCCTGAGTGGTGATTTCAAAGGTAACTGATCACCCTGTAATACGACCAGCGCATGTAGATGCATTACTTGAGGTTTCAAGACCCACATGTGCGCTGAAAGGTTCTAGGAGTCAACTTCAAATCCCAGTGCGACTTTGGCAACAAGTTGCTGGTGAATCTACAGCATGCCATAATAGTAGTAGCAGAAGTAGCCGCGCAAACAGTTATAGTAGCATTGGCAGCAGCAAACAGCTGTTGCATAGAAGCCAGCAGTAACCAGCAGCAGTGAGCTGGCAGTAGCCAGCAGCAGCAGTAGCATAAGTTGCAGTAGTAACTGCAGAAATAGCAGCAGCAGAAGCAGCAACCAAGCAGTATAGCAGTAGTAGCAGTAGCAGTGTAGCAGTAGTAGCAGTAGCAGCAGCAGCGCAGTAGTAGTAGCAGTAGCAGCATAAGCGTTGCGCAACAGTAGCAACAGTAGTAGTAGCAGCAGCAGCAGTATAGCAGCGCTGTAGTAGCTAACAGCAGTAGCAGTAGCAGCGTCAAGCTGTTGCGCAGTAGTAGTAGCGCAGCAGCGTACAGCAGTAGTGGTAGTAGCAGTAGCGTTAAGCAGTAGTAGCAGAAGCAGCAAGAGTGGTAGCAGATCCGCAGCGCTAGCAGTAGTGGTAGCAGTAATAGCCGTAGTAGCAGTAGGCAGCAGAAGCTGTAACAGTGGTAGTAGTAGTATAAGTAGCAGTAGTAACAGCGAGTGCAGCTGCAGTAGCAACAGCAGTTTCCGCTGACGTGGTGCAGTAGCAGCAGCCGTTGTGCAGCAACAGTGGTAGTAGTAGCAGCGGTAGTGGTAGTAGTAGCCGTAGTAGTAGTAGTAGTAGCTGGTGGCAGCAGTGGCAGCAGCAGCAGCAGTCAGCGGTAGCATAGCAGTAGTAGCAGCCGTAGTAGTAGTAGCAGTAGCAGGAAGCAGCAACAGTGGCAGTGAAGAAGCATAAGCAGCAGTAGCAACAGAAGTAGTAGCAGCAGCAACAGTAGCTTCTGACGTGTGGTGTACAACTACTGGGGTAGTAGTAGCAGCAGCAACAGCAACAGCAACAGAAGTAGTGCGTGCACACGTGGGTGTAGTAGAAGCAGTAGTAGCAGTGGTAGTAGCAGTAGTAGTACCAATTAGTAGCAGTAGCAGTACTGGTAGAAAGTAGTGGTAGTAGCAGCAGCAGTAGCTTGCAACAGTGATAGTAGTAGCAGTAGAAGCAGTCACAGTAGTAGTAGTAGTAGTAGTAGTTGTTGTTGTAGTAGTAGTAGTAGTAGTAGTAGCAGCAACAGTAGTAGTGTGTGACGTGTGATGTATGTTCTGTAAGCTCCGAGGTGACTTGGAGGAGACTGGCTACAGTAACGGGGAGTCTTAGGGTGCCCAATACGCCAGAGGTGACCGTCACTATGGTAAGTCATCCAAATGTGTCACAAAAGATTTCTGCAGCGATAGGAACATCGTTAACCTTTCGAAACTTTATGAAGGAAATATCCACTCGGCTATCTTAGTAAAACATCTAGTAAAGGAGGAGAGGCCAGACGGCCAGAGCGCTGTTTCCCGTTCAACGGCATATATCCTTTTATTAAAGACTCATTGCCGAATTAGCACCTGCTGACAAGTTGTTGGGACGGGCCACAGATAGATGCAGATATTCACCGTCAGAACGCCGTCCATCATTCGGATGTTCAAAAGCAAAACATCGATGTTTTACGTGATCATTATATACATCGATGTAATGTAAACTAAATTCGTGGATAACCTTGATTCGTGGATCGCTGTAATTATCACGCTTTTTTTGTAAATTAAGTCTCATATGACGTCACGAAGCGGTGCTTTTGGTGTACACACAATGCCACGCCTCGCTGACAAAAATGTTCCGAATCTCTGCATTACACGTACGGACACTAAATCTAATTGTCCAGCACTGAGGTAAATAGCCCAAGATCACTAATGCCACTAACACCAATTTTATGTTTACAAAATGTCAAGTATAAAAAGAAACCGTTAGCAACAACCTTCTCACATCTCGGTGTCTGCCTTCCTATGTGTTAATACTATCTGCAATGGGCTGTCGTACATGGTGAGAAAGCGTAACCGACTACGTAATCAACGAAACAATGTGACGTCACATTTTGTGTGCACACGCGGATGATTGCAAATGACTCTTCGGAAAACAAACGGTGTAATGCATGATAAACATAAACTATAGGTAAGCCGTCTGCCAACCAAGTGAAGGATTCCATTCAAGCAATGACGTCATTGGGAAACTCTCCATACTCCACCATTGCGATTTTTGAGCCGTGATCTTTATTAATCGACAATGATCGTAAGATAATGAATTTACGAACGAATTAAGGACGCTTTGTGGATCGGTCGTAATAAATAGTAAAGTTGTCCTAACTACGATCGTAAACCCTTACGAGTCGTGTCCGTTACGAACGCTTGGTGGATCGGGCCCCTACAATGCTGACTCTTTGTCTGAAGAGTAAATGCAGAACATCCATCAAGCATCGCCTTGTTGCTTTTATCACACTGTTGCCATGGCAACAATACAACAAGATAAACACGATGCACGTATAAGCTCTGACCGTCAGCCGTCAGCTTGCTTCATTGTGAAACTGACGTATTTCCTTTAATAAGCTCCGGGCCACGAATGAGCGCCGGGGTGTAAAGCAGGCCTCCAACATTACGGTAATAACACCCAGTAAGAGCAAAAGCGCCGGGCCTCCAATAAGCGCCGGGTCTGGAAGTCGGTTGAAAAGATAAGCGCCCGGGCGCTTACTAGAGGAAATGCGGTGTGTTAAATCTGAAGACTATTCGTGTCACCTAATAAAAATCTTAATAAAGTATGAAAAATGAAATAATGTTTGCACTAATTGTGTATCTATTCTGATTTCTGTATTTATTTTCAATTTAGATCACTAGGTAATCTTTAAACCAATGTATCAATCAAGATCAAGTCCAACACCACTGTTTTTACACATGCAGACGACGAAAGGTCACGGTGACCTGTTTTTATGACTGTGTACACTCCAACAGCGGCGGAGACAAATGAGATAAGATTAGATGAGACCATACACAAACTAAGGACAGACTTAGACTGTTTTGCCCTCATCAAGACATCCAAGTGATAAGCGTTGGGGTATAAATTATAGGATCACAAATTTCCCCGCATTTCTCGGATGGAGTGGAGTGTGAATGAGTGAGATTTAGTTTTACGCCACTTTTAGCAATATTCCAGCAATATCACGTCGGCTTTTTAGGATAGAACTTGTTCCGGGTGCTCGTTCACGAACATATTTACAAGTCGGTCCCTCAGAGGAATTAGACACGTTGGCGCAAACACTCTTTGAGTACCGTTGTTCTCAAACTGGAATCTGAGTCATTACGCGTATTCTCTTTAGTCGTTATTGTTTTGGCTAAAATCGAACTGCACAACTCGAGATATTACGGCGTGGAATTCCTTCATACCGACAATAACCGTACGAATGACTCTATATAGTACCAGGGCAACGGAACGTGATACTAAGCCTCCAAACATCTAGCAAGTTATCACGTTTGATTCAGACTCAACAGAACATACCAATTTCGTGCAATAACTTCTACGACTACGACGAAGACTCGGCCAATGATTTGGAACTTCGACATCGCCCCTTGCTTCAACTACCTCCACAGGAAGACCTTCTGTTTCACCGCCAGGTCAGTGCAGCGCATCCTGAGCAAGACACAATCATCACCCTTGACAAAAATCCTCTGTATCCATCCATATCATATGGTGTAGATTTGAAGATAGGAATGATCTTCAGCAACCTATGCTCACTTGTCGTAAGGGCGACCTGTGAAGATCCGGGTTAGGAATGGTCATCAGTAAACCATGTTTACCACTAAGTACGCGAACTAACGCAGGATCGGGCATAGTCAGGCTCGCTTCATGTATGTCATCGAGTCCCAATAGTGATCAATGACATCAATCACTGGAACAGTTCTATCCAGACTCGTATATTTACAACCGTATCTATACAGCTGAAAAATTTCTGTAGAACGGCTTTTAAACATCAAACTTCTGGCTTTGACCTGTTTCGGTAGCTTCCGTGAGGTCGTAAAGTGGATGAGGATTTGTTCAAGTACTACCTTTTAATGCAGGCACAGGCTACTTACAAACGTCACACCTCTTAGATCAATAAATATCAAGGTAAGTCGACTTGTCATCCCTCTAAGGATAAACGAAATCACAAACCGGGTTAGTGAGTGAGTGAGTGAGGAGTTAATATTTAACGTCACATCGGCAATTATTTCAGCCATATCGTGACGAGAACATTTGATATTGGAATGAAATATACGGTAAATTATAAAAATCTGCCGGAAGAAGGGTTGTAAAACAACCAGAATATCACAGAGATACGTTACGTAAAAACTAGTAATAGAGTCTAAAACATTTGAACCATACAAGACGATACAATGCAAAAACAGGCTATTGATCGCCAACAACTGAAGGTAGATCCCCATACTAGGGACACAACGGAAGTTAGTATTAACTGTCAGCAACGTCGTGAAAGTTTAATGATGTTCCTGTCTAAGACTGACTGGACTGACTGAGTTTGGTTTACGCCGCTTTTGTAATATTCCAGCAAATATCACGGCGGGGACAATTAGAAAAATGTAATGCACACATTGTACCAATGTGGGGATTCGAACCCAGGTCTTCGGCGTGACGCTACCAACGCTTTAACCATTAGACTACTCCCCACCGCCCCTCTTAAGACTGATATGGTGTTCGATGTTTTCACAGATTGACTACACTCAAGCTGACCTCATCGTGTCCTTTCACCTTTGCTAGACGTACCTCTGCTTCGGTGACGTCACAAGCCATGTCATGGAAGTTACCTCTTCTGGCACGTAGCTCAAAACTGACAACCGCCATCAACCAGGGAAAATTCACAATTCGGGATTACATTTCTCCAAGTTTAAATAAGGTAATGTTTATTCTCATAATATTACATTTGTGACGAGGTTTCGAAGTCTCAACTAAATATTTGACTGTAAGTATACACTCCTACAGCTATTGACACACACACAACCACAGCGTCTTAAAACATAAGGTATTACTGGTACTACTAGATACTACAACTGCTACTACTACTACCACTACTACTACGACAACTACTAATACAATACTACTACTACTACAACTACAACTACGACGATGACAAATACTACGACCACTACCAAAACACCTACTACAACTATTGGCACCACCACTACTGCTACAACTACGACGATGACTAATTCTACGACCACTACAACAACACCTACTACTACTATTGGCACCCCCACTACTACTACAACTACGACGATGACTAATACTACGACCACTACAACAACTACTACTACTACTATTGGCACCACTACTACTACTACAACTACGACGATGACTAATACTACGACGACTACAACAGCACCTACTACTACTATTCGCATCACCACTACTACTACAACTACGACGATGACTAATACTACGACCACTACTACAACAACAACTACTACTACTATTGGCAACACCACTACTACTACAACTACGACGATGACTAATACTACGATCACTACAACAACAACCACTACTACTATTCGCATCACCACTACTACTACAACTACGACGATGACTAATGCACTACGACCACTACAACAACAACTACTACTACTTTTGGCACCACCACTACTACTTCAACCACCACGACAAGCGACTATTACGATTACTGTTGTTTCTATATTCACTCAATGCGAGGGCGGTGAAGGATAGCCTCGTGGATAAAAGGTCCGCCGAAGACCCGGGTTCGATTCCCCACATGGGTACGACGATGACTATCACTACGACGACTACACCAGCACCTTACTAATACTATTCGCATCAACCACTACTACTACAACTACGACGATGACTAATACTACGACCACTACTACAACAACAACTACTACTACTATTGGCAACACCAATACTACTACAACTACGACGATGACTAATACTACGATCACTCACAACAACAACCACCACTACTATTCGCACATCACCACTACTACTACAACTACGACGATGACCAATACTACGACCACTACAACAACAACTACTACTACTTTGGCACCACCACTACTACTACAACTACCACGACAACGACTATTACGATTACTGTTGTTTCTATATTCTACCATGCGTAGGGGCGGTGAGATAGTTCCTCGTGGATAAAGCGTCCGCCGAAGACCCGGGTTCGATTCCCCACATGGGTACGACGATGACTAATACTACGACGACTACAACAGCACCTACTACTACTATTCGCATCACCACTACTACTACAACTACGACGATGACTAATACTACGACCACTACTACAACAACAACTACTACTACTATTGGCAACACCACTACTACTACAACTACGACGATGACTAATACTACGATCACTACAACAACAACCACTACTACTATTCGCATCACCACTACTACTACAACTACGACGATGACTAATACTACGACCACTACAACAACAACTACTACTACTATTGGCACCACCACTACTACTACAACTACCACGACAACGACTATTACGATTACTGTTGTTTCTATATCTACTCATGCGAGGGCGGTGAGATAGCCTCGTGGATAAAGCGTCCGCCGAAGACCCGGGTTCGATTCCCCACATGGGTACGACGATGACTAATACTACGACGACTACAACAGCACCTACTACTACTATTCGCATCACCACTACTACTACAACTACGACGATGACTAATACTACGACCACTACTACAACAACAACTACTACTACTATTGGCAACACCACTACTACTACAACTACGACGATGACTAATACTACGATCACTACAACAACAACCACTACTACTATTGGCACCACCACTACTACTACAACTACGACGATGACTAATACTACGACCACTACAACAACAACTACTACTACTATTGGCTCCACAACTACTACTACAACCACGACGACGACTATTACGATTACTGTTGTTTCTATATCTACTCATGCGAGGGCGGTGAGATAGCCTCGTAGATAAAGCGTCCGCCGAAGACCCGGGTTCGATTCCCCACATGGGTACAGAGAGTGAAGCAAATTCCGGGCGTCCCCTGTCGTGATATTGCTGCAATATTGCTAAAAGCGGCGTAAAACTGAACTCACTCACTCTAATCATGCTGACCGTCACGTGGATAGAGAATCTGCCCGGGAGGCGGAACAAACACTGTAAAGACAGTGCAAACAGACACAAAAGACATCCTGTTACTGCTAGTGGCCACTTCAACAACAAGACTGACTGACTGAGTTTGGTTTTACGCCGCTTTGAGCAAAATTCCAGCAACATCACGGCGGGGGACACCAGAAATGGGCTTCACATATTGTACCCATGTGGGGATTCGAACCCGGGTTACTTCAACAACAAGAACAGCTACTGCAACCACGACCAATAATTTCTCTTGTTCAGCCGTCGGTGATGACAGCCAAGGCCTACTCGTCTTCCAGCGGGGACGTGACCGTCAACGAGAACACAGCCACACCCGGCACGGGCTACAGTGCAGGTAAGTCACAGGTGTAGGTGGATTCCGCTAAACGTCAAATATTCTTCGCCAAGTAGGCACGCACAATCACAATATTCATGGACATCCTGGTTAACGCCAAATAGACAGTCACAGATATTCATGCCGATTCCGCTTAACGCCAAACAGGCAGTCACAGATATTCTGTGGGGTTCGGCTTAACGCCAAATAGGCACACTCACGTATTTTCATGTTGATTCTGCTAACGCCAAATAGGCAAAATTACCTATATCCATGTGAATTGAGCTTAACACCAAACAGGCACAGTCACAGATATTGATGGGGGTTCCGCATGACGCCAACTAGGCACAATCACAGATATTCATTGTGGCTCCGCCTAACGCCAAATAGGCACAATCACAGATATTCATTGTGGCTCCGCCTAAAGTCATATAGGCACAATCACAGATATTCATTGTGGCTCCGCCTAAAGCCATATAGGCAATAATCACAGATATTCATTGTGGTTCGCCTAAAAGCCAAATAGGCACAATCACAGATATTCATTGTGGTCCGCCTAAAGCCAAATAGACATAATCACAGATATTCATTGTGGCTCCGGCCTAAAGCCATATAGGCACAATCACAGATATTCATTGTGGTCTCCCCTAAAGCCAAATAGACACAATCACAGATATTCATTAATGGTTCGCCTAAAGCCATATAGGCACAATCACAGATATCCATTGTGGCTCACTACTAAAGCTTAATAGGCACAATCACAGATATTCATTGTGGTCTCTACCAAAGTCATATAGGCACAATCACAGATATTCATTGTGGCTCACTAAAAGCCAAATAGGCACAATCACAAATATTCATTGTGGCTCCACCTAAAGCCATATAGGCACAATCACAGATATTCATTGTGGTTCGCTAAAGCCAAATAGGTACAATCATATATTATTCATTGTGGCTCATACTAAAGCCATAAAGGCACAATCACAGATATTCATTGTGGCTCACTTAAAGCCATATAGGCACAATCACATTATATTCATTGTGGTTCGCCTATAGCCATATAGGGCACAATCACAGATTTTCATTGTGGCGAAACAAAGCTAAAGCCATATAGGCAATAATCACAGATATGCCTTTGTGGTTCAACCTAAAGCCAAACAGGCATAATCACAGATATTCATTGTGTTCTACTACTAAAGCTAAATAGGCACAATCACAGATATTCATTGTGGGTCTACCAAAAGCTTAATAAACAATCACAGATATTCATTGTGGCTCGCTGCCAAGTCATATAGGCACAATCACAGATATTCATTGTGGCTCAACTTAAAATTAAATGAGGCACAATCACAAATATTCATTGTGGTCTGACTCAAAGCTTAATAGGCACAATCACAGATATTCATTGTGGCTCCTTCTAAAGTCATATAGGCACAATCACAGATATTCATTGTGGCTCCGCTTCCTAAAGCCATATATAGGCACAATCACAGATATTCATTGTGGCTCCTAAAAGCCATATAGGCACAATTGCGGGTATTCATGTATTCCGCTTAACGCCAACTGGGCACCATAGTAACGAAGTGGCCATGCCATGTTTCAGGGTGATGGGCAACGGCAGTCGGCCTTATCCTGGTCTCCTTCATCATCGGGTTCGCCATTCTCTACATAGTTTACCGTGGTATAGCGCTCCAGCCCAAGAAATTCGACGATCATTTACCGTTATTACATAACTGATTAAAACAGCCCATCAATGTTTGTTTTTATATTTACACATCATACGGTCTTTCAGAAATGGAATGATGTATTACAAAAACGAAGTATTACCACAACAGCCCTGAAAACCATGTATGTTGTAAAACGTAATATAAGGTATCTGGCTAGCCATTCTCCGAACGTTCAGAGTCTCTACAAAAACTTCTTTAAGCCCATTCTAACACATTGGCTGCTTCACGATCAAAGTAAAGAATTCGTGAGGGCTCTAACGCTTCGAGAATAAGGACCCTGTTCTGTACATACATGTATATCCGACTCAATCCGCTTTGTTACATCCGCAGTATCTGGGTGTACTATATAATGAAATTAGAAACTGCCAGGATCACCCTTCATGTAAATTACCGGCTTTTTAAGTAATATGGTGTTACCAAAGAACGACTTTTCTCTGAATGTATATTGTTTCAACTGATATTATTATTTTATATAAAAAAAAATGGATAAGTTTAAATTGTTTACTGTTTTAAAATGAGAGTATTCAAACATTACTACATCTTGTACTTAATGTCTGATCAGATAAACCAGTGATAGATAGCAAGAGTCCATGTCACTGCCACGAGACAAAAGTATGAAAGACAAGTGTGAGAGACACATATAAGACACAAAGTGTGAGAGAACAGATGAGACACACATATGAGTGTCAAGTGTGAGAGACATGGGTGAAACACACATGAGACGTGTGAGAGACACGGATGAGAGACACGTCTGAGAGACAAGTGTGAGACACACGTATGAGAGGCATCTATAAGGGTCCCATACTAGAGAAACGTCTGAGAGACAAGTACGAGAGAGAGTGTGAGAGATAACTATGAGCAACATATAAGAGACAAGGATGAGAGACACGTGTGAGCAACAAGTATGAGAGACATGTATGAGACACATGAGAGACAAATATGAGCAACAAGTATGAGATACAAGTATTAGAGACTAGAGGGATGAGTATGAGAGATAAGGATGAGAGACATGTATGCCCAACAAGTATGAGAGACACGTGTGAGCAACAAGTATGAGAGACATGTATGAGACACATGAGAGACAAATATGAGCAACAAGTATGAGATACAAGTATTAGAGACTAGAGGGATGAGTATGAGAGATAAGAATGAGTGACACGTATGTGCAAAACGTATGAGATATATGAGGGATGAGTATGAGATACAAGGATGAGAGACATGTATGAGACATATCAGCAACAAGTATGAGAGACACGTATGAGAGACAAGATGGATGAGTATGACAGATAAGGATGAGAGACACGTATAAGCAACAAATATGAGACACAAGTATTGGTTGCTCGGCAGCCCTTGCAGATTTCAATCCTGGTTTGCTCTGATCAAGGTACCAGGGTTGTCAGCCCCATACCAATGTCCCTGGCTTCCATCAAAGTGGTCACGGTCCAAGACCAGTATCACTTCAGTCTTTCCTCCTACAATAAGCTGGACCAGATAGTCCAGGAAGCAAGGATCGATGATCTAGTTGTCTCATGCGACCAGCAACGATGCACTGGGGACATATTCTAATCCACATCCCACTGCGGTCAAAGTATAACATCACACTTCATGATGAAAATAAAACTCTTTAATATCACAGAGCCAGAGAGACACACAACACCAATAAAACCAGAATGACGGCACCCAGGAATGTGAAGCACTTGAGCCAGAGTCGGGACATGAGGGTGTAGATGTTCTCATTACCCCCCATTGCATAGACAATCCGTTCGTTGATGGTGTGGCCTGGAGGAGCCTGTAGATCGGGGAGGTGAGCGGTGTGACAGGTACTTGGTGTCTGACATATACAAGCGCAGTGCTTGTAGGAGACAGGATATTTCAGCTTTATTGTGGCAGTCAAATCTGAAAGTACAAAGAAATGAGCAGTTTTATATCAACCCAGTTTGAGGTGAGGTGAAATTGGGTTTAACGTCAGTAAGTGCTTGAGAATATTTCTCATCATATGGCCCACGTGCATGCGGTGTAGGGGTAACAAAGCGGCTGCTTGTACTAGCCCAGACTGAAGCTGGTTTTATAGTGCTAGCCCACTGAGACACCACCATGCCGCAGTGAAGCATGAATACCCCACTCAGACACATTATACTGACTCGAGCTTAGACCAGTCCTTGTTGTATCCATTAATGCCGAAGCCAGGCAGGGGACCAACAAGTGCCATATTTTAACGTCTTTTGGTATGATGCGGTTGGGGATCGAACCCGCGACCTTCTGCTCTCCGGGCGGACGCTCTAACCACTACACCACGGAGGTGGTCTAACCCAGTTTGATATTGTACAAGTCATGTGTACTAAAGTTCAGTAAAAACCTAGCCCTCGACCTGCTCATGTGCACTTCAGCCTTCCATGCAAAGACTGCAGAGTACTCAACTTCTAAGAAATTTTACTGCTCATTTTATAAACAATGACAAGCCTATTCATATAAATCTGAGAAACCCGGAGTTGTGTTTAAAAAAGGTGAAAGCCTGTCTGTCTCTTATTCAGCATCAGCCATTATCAGTTTCTAAATATTTCCAAAAGAGTTCTTTTGAAATTTTGTTGTCTCAGTCTTCACTTTAAAATTCAAGCTGGAGTGGTACTGTTCTCGGACTAAATGGCCTTTTTAAGACAGCAGGACTTGATAAGAGATGCTATAGTAAGTGAGTATGGTTTTATCCCCCTTTTAGCAAGCATCAGAAATGGGCTTCATACATTGTACCCATGTGGGGAATCAAACCAGTGCCTTCGGTGTGACGAGCGAATGCTTTAACAACAAGGCTTCCCCCACTGTCCCGAGAAATGCTAGGAATGAGTGAGTGAGTGAGTATGGTTTTACAACACTTTCAGCAGTATTCCAGCAATTACACCAAGAAATGGGCTTCACACATCGTACCCACATGGGGAATCAGACCCAGGCCTTCGCCATGATGAGCGAACGCTTTAACCACTCAGTTACCCCTGCTGCCCCGAGAACTTCTAGGAGGGACTTGGGCATGTGGTACTTTTGTGAGACATGCTACCAAGGCTCTAGATTTTGGTTGGTTGGTTGGTTTGTTGTTTAATGCCGCACTCAGCTATATGGCAGCGGTCTGTAAATAACTGAGTCTGGACCAGAAGATTCAGTAATCAATAGCATGAGCATCGATCTACACAATCTATAAGATGACATGTGTCAA